>NC_092041.1:118710302-118970302 GCF_003086295.3 Arachis hypogaea | reverse complement strand
CACACTACAAAAATCCTAAAAAACCGTTAAAAATCCTCGAAAACCATAGAAAACCACTCAAAATTCCTAGAAAAACACAGAAAACTAAAGAAAACTCTTGAAAACCTTAGAAAAACCTTGGAAAATCCTAGAAAAACCCTCGAAAACCTTAAAAAATCATCGAAAACCCAAGAAAACCCTAAGAAAACCCTAGAAAATTCTAGAAATTCATAGAAAACCCTAGAAAACCCTAGAAATTCCTAGAAAACCCTAGAAAATCCTAAAACCCCGAAAACCTAAAAAATCATAGAAAACCATAGAAAATACTAAAAAAACACCAGAAATCCCTTGAAAACCCTAGAAAACCCGAGAAAATCCAAAATACCCTAAAAACATTAGAAAACCTTAGAAAATAAAAAAAAACCATAGAAAATACTAAAAAATCTAGAAAATCCAAAAAAAACACCAGAAATCCCTTGAAAACCCTAGAAAACCCGAGAAAATCCAAAATACCCTAAAAACATTAGAAAACCTTAAAAAATAAAAAAAAACCTAGAAGACCCTAGAAAAACAAGCGAAAACCATAGAAAACCGTAAAAAGTCTCAAAAACACTAAAAAATCCTAGAAAATCGTAGAAAAACCCTCGAAAACCATAGAAAACCCTAGAAAACCTCTAGAAAAACCTAGAAAACCCTTAGAAATCCTTAGAAAACCCTAGAAAATCCTAGAAAACCCTAGAAAACTCTAAAAAAATCCCCCAAAAAACTCTAGAAAATCCAAAAATAACCTAGAAAAACAATAAAAAAACTATAGAAAAACGTAATAAAGCCTCGAAAACCCTAGAAAATCCTTAGAAATCCCTAGAAATCTCTAGAAAACCCAAGAAAACCCTTGAAAACCTTAGAAACTACTAGAAAATCCTAAAAAACCCTAGAAAACCCAAGAAAACACTAGAAAAACCCTAGAAAATCCTAGAAAACTATAGAAAATCCTAGAAAAACCCTCAAAACCATACAAAATCCTAAAAAACCCTCGAAAACCCTAGAAAACCATAAGAAAATCTTAGAAAACCGTAGAAAACACTAGAAAACCCCAGAAAAACCTATTAAAACCATTAGAAAACACTAGAAAACACTAGAAAACCATCGAAAATCCTAGAAAACCATAAGAAAACACTAAAAAACACTAGATATTCCAAGAAAACCCTAGAACACCCTAGAAAAAACCAAGAAAACCCTAGAAAATCCCTTGAAACCCGCAAAAACCCCAAGAAAACCCTAAAAACCCTATAAAACCCTCGAAAACAATAGAAAACCCTAGAAAACTCCTAGAAATTCCTAGAAAACCACAGAAAATTCTAGAAAACCCAAAAAAACCTAAAAAATCCTAGAAAATCATAGAAAACCCTAGAAAATCCTAGAAAAACCCTAGAAAATCCTAGATAAACCCTCGAAAACCAAAGAAAACCTTATAAAACACGAGAAAACATGAGAAACCCTAAGAAAACCCTAGAAAAACCAATAAATCTCTAGAAAACCCTAGAAAAATCGTAGAAAACTCTAAAAACCGTAAGAAAACCCTAAAAACCTAAAAAATCCTAGAAATCCGTAGAAATCACTAGAAAACCCCTAGAGAAACCCAAAAAACCCATAGAAATTCCTGAAAAACCCTAGAAAATTCTAGAAAATCATAGAAAACCCAAAAAAACCCCTAGAAAACCCTAGAAAACCCCTGAAAATTCCTAAAAAACCCTAGAAAACCCAAAGCTACCCTTAAAAACCTTAGAAACACCCTAGAAAAAATTAAAAAATCCCAGAAAAAACGCTAAAAATTCAAGAAAATCCTAGAAAAACCCTCAAAAATCATACAGAACACTCAAAAACTCTAGAAAACCTTACGAAAACCCTATAAAATCCTAGAAATCCCTAGAAAACCCTGGAACACCCTAGAAAAATCTAGAAAACCCTAGAAAAATCCTCGAAAACTATAGAAAACTGAGAAGACCTTAGAAAATCCAAAAAAAAGATAGAAAACCGAGGAAAAAAATCGAAAACCATAGAAAACCCTAAAAAAGCCTCGTAAACCCTAGAAAATCATAGAAAATCCTACAAAAACCCTTGAAAATCATAGAAAACCCTAGGAAACCCCTACAAAAACCTAGAAAACCCTAGGAAACCCTAGAAAATCATAGAAGATCCTAGAAAAACCCCAGAAAAACCTAGAAAATCCTATAAAATCCAAGAAAAACCCTCGAAAACCATAGAAAATCCTTAAAACCCCTCAAAAAAATTAGAAAACCCTAAGAAAACCCTAGAAAACCCTAAAAACCTAGAAAATGGCAGAAAACCATAGAAAACCCTAGAAATCCCAAGAAAACCCTAGAAAATCCAAGAAAACCTTAGAAAGTACTAGAAAAATCCTAAAAAACCCTAGAAACTCCAAAAAAACTCTAGAAAAACCCTAGAAAATCCTAGAAAATCCTAGAAAACCCTAGAAAACCATAGAAAACATAAGAAAACCTTAGAAAGTACTAGAAAATTTCTAAAAAACCCTAGAAACTCCAAGAAAACTCTAGAAAAACCTAGAAAATCCTAGAAAATCCTAGAAAACACTAGAAAACCATAGAAAATCCTAGAAAAACTCTCAAAAATCATAGAAAATCCTAAAAAATTCTCGAAAACCATACAAAACCGTAGAAAAAACTAGAAAACCCTAGAGAACCCCAGAAAATAATTAGAAAACACTAGAAAACACTAGAAAACACTAGAAAACCCTAGAAAATAATAAGAAAACCCTAGAAAACACTAGATATTCCTAGAATATCCTGGAACACCCTAAAAAACCTAGAAATCCCTAGAGAAACCTTCGAAACCCGCAAAAAACTCAAGAAAACCAAAAAAGACACTCGAAAACCCCCGAACACCATAGAAAACCCTAGAAAATACCTAAAAATTTCTAGCAAACCACAGAAAACTCTAGAAAACCCGAAAAACCCCTAAAAAACCCAAGAAAACTATAGAAAACCTTAGAAAATCATAGAAAAACCTTGGAATATCCTAGAAAATGCTCAAAAACCAGAGAAAACCTCATAAAACACGAGAAAACCTGAGAAAACCCTAAGAAAACCCTAGAAAACTCGAGATATCACTAGAAAACCCTAGAAAAATCGTAGAAAATCCTAAAAAACACTAAGAAAATCCTAGAAAAAATCCAAAAAAATCCTAGAAAATCGTAGAAAACACTAGAAAGTCCTTAGAAAAACCCAGAAAACCCCTAGAAACTCCTAGAAAACCCTAAAAAACTTAGAAAATTCTAGAAAATCATAGAAAACCCAAGAAAACCCCTAGAAAATCCCCAAAAAACCCCTGAAAATTCCTAAAAAATCCTAGAAAACACAAAACTATCCTTAAAAACTCTAGAAAAACCTAGAAAATGTTAGAAAAATCCTAAAAACCCAAGAAAACCCCAGAAAATCCCTCGAAAATCATAGAAAACTCTCAAAAACCCTAGAAAACCCTACGAAAACTCTAGAAAACCCTAAAAATCTCGAGAAAACCCTGAAACACCCTAGAAAAAACCTAGAAAACCCTAAAAAAACCCTCGAAAAATGTAAAAAACCTTAGAAAACCCTCGAAAATAATAGAAAACCCCTAGAAATTCTTAGAAAACCACTAAAAACCTTAGAAAATCCAAGAAAAACCTAAAAAACCCTAGAAAAACCTTGAACACCCTAGAAAAACCCTGAAAATCCTAGAAAACCCTCAAAAACCATAGAAAATCCAAAAAAACCCTCGAAAACTTGAGAAAAACCTAAGAAAATCCTAGAAATTCTTGGAAAACCTTCGAAAATCCTAGAAAACCCTAAAAAACCTGAAGAAAACCCTAGAAAAATCTAGAATACCTTAGAAAATCTAAAAAAACTCTAGAAAACCCTTGGAAAAAATCAAAAACCATAAAAACCCTAAAAAAGCCTCGAAAACCCTAGAAAATCATCGAAAATATACAAAAAGCCTCGTAAACCATAGAAAAACCTAGAAAACCCCTACAAAAACCTAAAATCTAAACCTTAAACCCTGAACCCTGAACCCTGAACCCTAAATCCTAAATCCTAAACCCTAAACCCCTAAAACCCTTAACCCCTAAAACCCTAAATCCTTAACCCCTAAAACCCTAACCCCTAAAACCCTAAACCCTAAACCATAAAACCTAAACCACTAAACCCAAAATCCTAAACCCCAAAACCCTAAACCCTAAAACCTTAAACCCTAAAACCCTAAACCCTAGAAAATCCTAGAAAACACTAAAAAATCCTAGAAAAAACTAAAAAATCGTAGAAAATCTTTGAAAACCCCAAGAAACACTAGAAAAACTCTAAAAAATCCTAGAAAATCCTAGGAAAACCCTAGAAAAACCCTAGAAAATCATAGAAAATCCTAAAATTCCATAGAAAACCATAGAAAATCATAGAAAACAATAAGAAAACTCTAGAAAAACCATAGAAAATCCAAGGAAATCCTAGAAAACCCTAAGAAAACTCTAGAAAATCCAAAAAAACTCGTAAAACCATAGAGAACCCTAGAAACTCCTAGAAAACTCTAAAAAATTGTCAAAAACACTAGAAAACCCAAGAAAAACCCTAGGAAACACTAAAAAACCCTCAAAAGCCCTAAGAAAATCTTAGAAAATCCTAGAAATCCCTAAAATTCCCTAGAAAACCCTAGAAAAACCAAAAAAACCTAGAAAATTCTAAGAAAAACCTAAAAAACCAAGAAAATCTTTTGAAATCCCTAGAAAACCTTAAGAAAATCCTCAAAAATCCTAGAAAATCTAGAAAATATAGAAAACCTTAGAAAAACCCCAAAAACCCTAGAAAACCCTAAAAACACCTAGAAAACCCTAAAAAATCTTTGAAAAACCCAAGAAAAACCCTAGAAAAACCTATAAAACCCTAGAAAACCTTAGAAAAATGCTCGAAAACCCTAGAGAGTCCTAAGAAACCCACGAAAATCCTATAAAATCCTTGAAAACATTAAAAAATCCTAGAAAACTCTAGGAAAACATAGAAAATCTTGGAAAACTCCATAAAGACCTTAGAAAATCCTAGAAAAATCTTAGAAAACCCTAGAAAACCATAGAAAATCTTTGATAAACCGAAGAAAACACTAGAAAAACCCTAGAAAACCATTAAAACGCTTTGAAAACCCTCAAAAAACTCTCGAAAACCCTAGAAAAACTCTCGAAAACTCTAGAAAATTTTAAAAAACCCTCAAAAATCCTAGAAAACCCTAAGAAAATCTAAGAAAACCATATATATCCCTTAAAAACCTAGAAAAACCCTAGACAACTCTAGAATACCCTAGAAAATCCTAGAAAAATCCTAGAAAATCCTAAAAAAGCATAGAAAACCTTGGAAAATCCTAGGAAAACCTATAAAACCCTAGAAAACCCTGGAGAAACCCTCGAAAACCCTGGAAAATATTAAAAAACCCTCGAAAATCCTTGAAAATCCTAGAACAACCCTAAAACCCTAGAGAACCCTAAGAAAACCCTCGAAAACCTTAAAAACCTTAAGAAAACCCTAGAAATCCCTAAAAATCTATAGAAAAACCTAGAAAATCCTAGAAAATACCTAGAAAATACAAGAAAAATGTTAGAAAAATCGTAGAAAACTCTAGAAATTCCAAGAAAATCCTAGAAAAACCATAGAAAATCCTAAAAAACCCTATTAAATTCTAGAAAACCCTAGAAAAATCGTAGAAAGCCCTAAAAAATAGTCGAAAATCCTAGAAAATCCTAAAAAATTCTTAAAATCTTAAAAAACCCTAGAAAAACCCTACAAAATCTAAAAAAAACCCTAAAAATCCTAGAACACTCGAAAACCCTTGAAAACTCTAAAAAACCGAAGAAAACCTTAAAAAAACTTAGAAAATCCTAGAAAATCCGAGAAAAATCCTAGAAAACCCTATAAAAACCTTAGAGAACTCTAGAAAAACCTAAAAAAACCCTAGAAAACTCTAGAAAAACTCTAAATAACCGCTAGAAAACCTTAGAAAATATTAGAAAACCTAAAGAAAATTCCTAGAAATTCCTAAAAAATCCTAGAAAAATCCTAAAAAAACGGTAAAAATTCCTAAAAACCCTAGAAAACCCTAAAAAGGCTAGAAACCCTAAGAAAACCCTAGAACAATCTAGAAAAACCTAGAAATCCATAAAAAACCTTAGAAATCCCTAGAAAACCCTAGAAAATCCTAGAAAACGAAAAAAAATCCTAGAGAATCCTAGAAAATAATAGAATACCCTAGAAAACCATAAAAAAACCTTAGAAAATCCTAGAAAACCATAGCAAAACATTGGAAAACCCAAGAAAACTCTAAGAAAATCCTAAAAAAACCTATGAAACTCTAGAAAATCTAAGAAAAACGCTAAAAAATTCTAGAGAATCCAAAAAAACCCTTGAAAACCCAAGAAAATCCTAGGAAACCCTGAAAAACCCTAGAAAATCCAAAGAAAACCCCAGAAAACCCTAGAAAAACATAAAATAATCGAAAACTCTAGAAAAACCCTAGAAAACCTAAAAAAATCCTATAAAATTCTAGAAAACACTCAAAAAGCCTAGAAAAAACTAGAAAACCATAGAAAATCTTTGGAAAACCCAAGAAACACTAGAAAAACACTAAAAAATCCTAGAAAATCATTGAAAACCCTAAGAAAACCCTAGAAAATCATAGAAAATCTTAAAAAACCCTCGAAAACTATAGAAAACCGTAGAAAATAATAAGAAAACTCTAGAAAAACCATAGAAAATCCAAGAAAATCCTAGAAAACCTTAAGAAAATCCTAAAAAAAACCCTCAAAAGCCCTAAGAAAATTCTAGAAATCCCTAAAATTCCCTAGAAAACCTTAGGAAAACCAACAAAACCTAGAAAATTCTAAGAAAAACCTAAAAAACCAAGAAAATCCTTCGAAAACCCTAGAAAACCCTAATAAAACCCTCAAAAATCCTAGAAAACCTAGAAAAATCTAGAAAACCTTAGAAAATCCTAGAAAAACCCCAGAAAACCCTAGAAAACCCTAAAAACACCTAGAAAATCCAAGAAAACCTTAAAAAATCTTTGAAAAACCCAAGAAAAACCCTAGAAAAACCTAGAAAATCCTAGAAAACCTTAGAAAAACGCTCGAAAACCCTAGAGAGTCCTAAGAAACCCACGAAAATCCTATAAAATCCTTGAAAACATTAAAAAATCCTAGAAAACTCAAAGAACACCCCAGAAAACCCTAGGAAAACATAGAAAATCTTGGAGAACTCTAGAAAGACCCTAGAAAATCCAAGAAAAACCCTAGAAAACTATTGAAACGCTTCGAAAACACTCAAAAAACTCTCGAAAACCCTAGAAAAACTCTCGAAAACTCTAGAAAACCCTAAAAATTCTAGATATCCATAGAAAACCTAGAAAAACCCTAGACAACTCTAGAAAACCCTAGAAAATCCTAGAAAATCCTAAAAGAGCATAGAAAACCTTGGAAAATCCTAGGAAAACCTATAAAACCCTAGAAAACCCTAGAAAAACCCTCGAAAACCTTTGAAAATCCTAGAACAACCCTAAAACCCTAGAGAACCCTAAGAAAACCCTCGAAAACCTTAAAAAATCTTAAGAAAACCCTAGAAATCCCTAGAAAAACCTAAAAAATCTTAGAAAAAACCTAGAAAACACAAGAAAAATGCTAGAAAAACCGTAGAAAACTCTAGAAAATCCTAGAAAAACCATAGAAAACACTAAAAAATCCTATAAAATTCGAGAAAACCCTAGAAAAACCCTAAAAAACAGTCAAAAATCCTATAAAACCCCAGAAAAACCCTAAAAAAATCCTAAAAAATCCTAGAAATCTCTAGAAATCCTTGAAAAACCCTACAAAATCCTAAAAAACCGTAAAAATTCTAGGAAACCCTAAGAAAACACTCGAAAAACCTAGAAAACTCTAAAAAACTGAAGAAAACCATAAAAACACTTAGAAAACCCTAGAAAATCTTAGAAAAATCCTAGAAAACCCTAGAAAATCCTAGAAAACCCTATGAAAACCTTAGAAAACTCTAGGAAAACCTAAAAACCCCTAGAAAACTCTAGAAAAACTCTAAAAAAACCCTAGAAAACATTAAAAAACCTAAAGAAAATCCCTAGAAATACCTAAAAATCCTAGAAAAATCCTAAAAAAATCCTAAAAACCCTAGAAAACCCTAAAAAGGCTAGAAAACCCTAAGAAAACCCTAGAACAATCTAGAAAAACCTAGAAAACCATAAAAAACCTTAGAAATTCCAAGAAAAATCCTAGAAAATCCTAGAAAACCAGGAAAAACCCTAGAGAATCCTAGAAAATACTAGAATACCCTAGAAAACCATAAAAAAACCCTAGAAAATCCTAGAAAACCATAGCAAAACATTGGAAAACCCAAGAAAACTCTAAGAAAACCCTAGAAAATCCTAGAAAAACCTATAAAACCCTAGAAAATCTTAGAAAAACGCTCGAAAATTCTAGAGAATCCTAAAAAATCCTTGAAAACCCAAGAAGATCCTAGAAAACCCTGAAAAACCCTAAAAAACCCAAAGAAAACCCTAGAAAATCCTAGAAAAATATAAATCAATCTTGGAAAACTCTAGAAAAACCCTAGAAAACCTTAAAGAAAGCCTAGTAAATCCTAGAAAACACTAAAAAATACTAGAAAAAACTAGAAAACCATAGAAAATCTTTGAAAAACCCAAGAAATACTAGAAAAACTCTAAAAAATCCTAGAAAATCCAAAGAAAACCCTAAAAGATCCTAGAAAACCTATAAAACCTTAGAAAATCCCTCGAAAACCCCTAGAAAATCTTAAAGAACCTGCAAAAACCCTAAGAAAACACTAAAAAACCCGAGAAAAACGTAGAAAACTCTAGAAAAACCTTAGAAAATCCTAGAAAAATCCTAGAAAACCTTGGAAAACATTAAAAAACCTTACAAAACCCTAGAAAATCCTAAAAAATTATAGAAAATCCTAGATAAACCCTCGAAAACCTTAGGAAACCCTAAAAGTACCTTGAAAACCCTAGAAAAACCTTAGAAAATCCTGGAAAATCCTAAAAATCCTAGAAAATCCTAGAAAACTCTCGAGAACCCTAGAAAACCTAGAAAACCCTAAGAAAACTCTAAAAAACCTTAAAAATCTCGAGAAATCCCTAGAAAACCCTAGAAAAACCTCACAAGTCTCTAGAAAATCCTAGAATATACTAGAAAACCTGAGAAAAATCCTAGAAAACCCTAAAAAATCCTAGAAAACCTTAAAAAACCCAAAGAAATTCCCAGAAAACTCTAGAAAAATATAGAAAACCCTGGAAAACTCCGGAAAGACCCTAGAAAATTCTTGAAAAGTCCTAGAAAATCCTAGAAAATACTAAAAGAAAATCCTAGAAAACCATAAAAAATCTTTGAAAACCCCAAGAAAACACTAGAAAAATCCTACAAAATTCTAGAAAACCCTAAAAGACATTCTAAAACCCTAAGAAAACACTAAACCTAGAAAACATAGAAAATCCTAGAAAAATCATAGAAAGTCCTAGAAAAACCCTACAAAACCCTAGAAAACCCCAGAAAATGCTAGAAAAATCTTGGAAAACCCTAGATAAATCCTCGAAAATTCTAGAAAACACTGAAAGCCCCTCAAAAACCCTAGAAAACGTTAGAAAAACTCTAGAAAACCCTAGAAAATATTAGAAAACCTAAAGAAAACCCCTAGAATTTCCTAAAAAATCCTAGAAAAATCCTTAAAAAACCGTTAAAAATCCTAAAAACCCTAGAAAACCCTAAAAAGGCTAGAAAACCCTAAGAAAACCCTAGAAAAATCTAGAAAAACCTAGAAATCATTAAAAAATCTTATAAATCCCCAGAAAAATCCTAGAAAATCATAGAAAACCAGAAAAAAATCCTAGAGAATCCTAAAAAATACTAGAATACCCTAGAAAACCATAAAAACCCTAGAAAATCCTAGAAAACTATATCAAAACATTGGAAAACCCAAGAAAACTCTAAGAAAACCCTAGAAAATCCTAGAAAAACCTATAAAACCCTAGAAAATCTTAGAAAAACGCTCGAAAATTCTAGAGAATCCTAAAAAACCCTCAAAACCCAAGAAAATCCTAGAAAACCCCTAGAAAACCCAAAGAAAACCCCAGAAAACTCTAGAAAAACATAAAACAATCTTGGAAAACTCTAGAAAAATCTTGGAAAACCCTAAAGAAACCCTAGAAAATCCTAGAAAATACTAAAAAACCCTAGAAAATCCTAGAAAACTATAGAAAATTTTTGAAAAACCCAAGAAACACTAGAAAAACTCTAAAAAATTCTAGAAAATCCTAGAAAACCCTAACTAAATCCTAGAAAATCCTAGAAAAACCTATAAAACCCTAGAAAACCCTAGAAAAACCCTCGAAAACCCTAGAAAATCTTAAAAAACCCTCGAAAACCTTTAGAAAACACTAAAAAATCCAAGAAAAACATAGAAAACCCTAAAAAACCTTAGAAAATCCTAGAAAAACCCTAGAAAACACTAAAAAACCTTAGAAAACCCTAGAAAATACTAAAAAACCTTAGAAAACCCTAGAAAAATTATAGAAAATCCTAGATAAACCCTCGAAAACCTTAGAAAACCCTAAAAGTACCTTGAAAACCCTAGAAAACCCTGAAAAACCCTAAAAATCCTAGTAAATCCTAAGAAAACCCTTGAAAACCCTACAAAACCCTAAGAAAACTCTAGAAAACCTTAGAAAACCCTAGAAAAACCTCAGAAAACTCTAGACAATCCTAGAATATCCTAGAAAACCTGAGAAAAACCCTAGAAAACCCTAGATCAAAAAATTTTAGAAAACCCTAAAAACCCTAGAAAACCCAAAGAAAACCCCAAAAAACTCTAGAAAAACATAGAAAACCCTGGAAAACTCCGAAAAGACCCTAGAAAATCCTTTAAAAATCCTAGAAAATCCTATAAAATACTAAAAGAAAACCCTAGAAAACCATAGAAAATCTTTGAAAAACCTAAGAAAATACTAGAAAAATCCTAGGAAATTCTAGAAAACCTTAAAAAACATTCGAAAACACTAAAAAACCCTAGAAAACATAGAAACCCCTAGAAAAATCATAGAAAGTCCTAGAAAAACCCTACACAACCATAGAAAACACTAAAAAATACTAGAAAATCCCAGAAAATCCTAAAAAAATCTTGAAAAACCATAGATAAACCCTCGAAAATCTTAGAAAACACTGAAAGCCCCTCAAAAACCCTAGAAAACATTAGAAAAACTCTAGAAAACCACTACAAAACCCTAGAAATATTAGAAAACCTAAAGAAAATCCCTAGAAATCCCTGAAAAATCCTAGAAAAATCCTAAAAATCCTAGAAAACCCTAAAAAAGTTAGAAAACCCTAGAAAAATTTAGAAAAACTTAGAAATCCCTAAAAAACCTTAGAAATCCCCAGAAAAACCTTAAAAAATCCTAAAAAACCAGAGAAAAGCCCTAGAGAATCCTAGAAAATACTAGAATACCCTAGAAAACTATAAAAAACCCTAAAAATCCTTGAAAATCATAGCAAAACACTGGAAAACCCAAGAAAACACTAAAAAAACCCTTGAAAATCTTAGAAAAACCTATAAAACACTAGAAAATCTTAGAAAAATGCTCAAAAATTCTAGAGAATCCTAAAAAACCCTCAAAAACCCAAGAAAATCCTAGAAACCCTGAAAAACCCTAGAAAACCCAAAGAAAAACCAAAAACCCTAGAAAAACATAAAACAATCTTGGAAAACTCTAGAAAAACCCTAGAAAATCCTAAAGAAACCCTAGAAACTCCTAGAAAACACTAAAAAACCCTAGAAAAACCTAGAAAATCATAGAAAATCTTTGATAAACCCAAGAAACACTAGAAAAACTCTAAAAATTTCTAGAAAAACCTATAAAACCCTAGAAAACCCTAGAAAAACCCTCGAAAACCCTAGAAAATCTTAAAAACCCTCGAAAATACTAAAAAACCCGAGAAAAACATAGAAAACCCTAGAAAACACTAAAAAACCTTAGAAAACCATAGAAAATCCTAGAAAAATTATAGAAAATCCTAGATAAACGCTTGAAAACCTTAGAAAACCCTAAAAGTACCTTGAAAACCTTAGAAATCCCTAGAAAAACCTGGAAAACCCTAAAAATTCTAGAAAACCCTAAGAAAACCCTCAAAAACCCTAGAAAACCTAGAAAATCCTAAGAAAACTCTAGAAAACCTTAGAAATCTCGAGAAATTCCTAGAAAACACTAGAAATGCCTCAGAAAACTTTAGAAAATTCTAGAATATCCTAGAAAACCTGAGAAAAATCCTAGAAAATCCTATAGAACCCTAAAAACCCTAGAAAAGCCCAGAAAACTCTAGAAAAACATAGAAAACCCTGGAAAGACCCTAGAAAATTATTGAAAAATCTTAGAAAATCCTAGAAAATACTAAAAGAAAATCCTAGAAAACCATAGAAAATCTTTGAAAAACCTAAGAAAACACTAGAAAAATCCTAGAAAATTCTAGAAAACCCTAAAAAACATTCGAAAACCCTAAGAAAGCACTAAAAAACCTTAGAAAAATATAGAAAACCCTGGAAAAATCATTGAAAGTCCTAGAAAAATCCTACAAAATCCTAGAAAACACTAGAAAACCCTAGAAAACCCTAGAAAACGTTAGAAAACGCTAGAAAATCCTAGAAAACCATAAAAACTCTTGAAAACTTAGAAAACCTAGAAATCCTTGAAAAACCCCTAGAAAAACCCAATAAAATTCTTGAAAATCCTAGAAAAGCCTAGAAAAATTTTAGAAAGCCTAACATTCTTCAACTGCAACTTGCATCCCATGTTAGTTTCAAGCCACATATCACCCATACCAATGATATCACACACTCCTTTATCTCCTAATTTGATCTTGCCAAAATTTTTGATAGTATAGGAAGTGAAAAATTCACACCTCGGAGTGACATGACATGAGGCACCAGAGTCCATAATCCAAGTGGAATCATCACAGACAAGATTCACATAATTTTCATCATATGTGATAAGAACATCTTCATAAACAATAGCAGTAGTTTCTTTATCACTATCTTTACCTTTGTCTTCGTTTCTTCCCATTGATTATTCTCTTTTCAAGAATCTACAATACCTCTTGATATGCCCCGGCTTGCCACAATGGTGACAAATGAATTCCTTTCTTGGCTTGTACTTTCCTCTTGACTTGCTTCGACTCTCTGACCTGTCAGAACTGTAAGGTTTTCTACTTTGACTTCTCCCCCGTGACTCTGAAACAAGTGCTTCTGACTGGGAGGAGGCATTAGTCAAACCTCGCTCTCTTCTTCTGGCTTCTTCATTCAACATGCTCTCTTTAACCATTGCTAATGTCAACTTTTCTTTTGGAGCTGAGTTAGTCAGTGTCACAACCAGAACTTCCCAACTATCAGGCAAAGAGCTCAACAACAACAAGGCTCACAACTCATCATTCAAAGTGATTTCATTATTTGTCAGTTGGTTCACTGTCTCCTGAAAAATGCTCAAGTGCTCCGGCATTGATTTACCTTCAACATAATTCATATTGACAAGCTTCCTAATCAATAATGCTTTGTTTTTCACATTCTTTCTCTCATATAACTCCTTCAATTTCTTCCACATCTTCTCAGCATTCATTTCGGTGTCAACATGTGGATACACACTAAGATCAAGCCATTGCCTAATCAAAGCAACTGCCTTCCGATTCAGTTTCTTCCATTCAGCATCAGATTTAGTACCTTTGGATTTATCTCCCTCCACAGGATCATACAAGTCTTTGCTATACAACATATCTTCCATGAGGGTCTTCCAAATTGAATAATTTTAGGAATTCAATTTGACCATATTTGGTCCATGAGTATTTTCCTCCATTTAATCAGCACAAAAACGAACAACCAAAGCTCTGATACCAAGGAAGAGTGAGAATTTTATAAGATGAGAGACCCATTAACTTGACACCTTAAGGTTTTGAGTTGGATGTGGTGTCTTCTCATCTTATGTTCTCACACTTGATTCCTTCCCGAAGTCTCCCCGGTTGTCGAGAGCTTCCCACGGCCGGCCCAACAAGTGATATCAGAGCCGATAGTTAATCGGTCTGGTGGTTTTAAGGGGTATTCAAGGTGAAACATCGAAAGTCTTCCCAGCAAAGGTGGTCCGGGCGGCGTGTCCCGTGGTGTTTTACGGCGGTGTGATGGACGAATTCTCGTGGAGGTGGAGGAGCTAGAAGGGAGTTGATGTTAGATGTGGAGGCTCACACTTGAGGAAGAGATTGTTAGTGTTGCAAGTGTGAGGAGTGTTGACACTTTAAGGTTTTGAGTTGGGTGTGATGTCTTCTCATCTTATGTTCTCTCACTTGATTCCTCTCCGAAGTCTCCCCAGTTGTCGAGAGCTCCCCACGATCGGCCCAACAATATCCAGGTAATGATGATCCATAAGGTTGGAGACCACAAAACTTCAATTTCAAGCCGGAAAACTATTCTGCTACCCTATCGATGTATGGTTCTGACAAGTCAATGGTGCCAGATGCCTTGGGAGACTCAAGCACCGACAGTTGATCGAACCAATGTGCAGCATTATTTAAGGCGTCGATGGCAAGGCGATGGCCTTGGATGGTGCTTTGGTCGCAGGAGAGAGCAATGTGGGTGCAGAGGGCTCCCAGGTTGAAGAGAACAGAGGCCTTCTCCAAATGGATGTTGTGCTAAGAAAAGTGCTGTTGAGGGTTGATGGCATTGTACCAAACAAAGATAGGTGGTTTGGGTGATGCATTGGAAGAAAGGCTCAATCATGCAAAGGCATTTGAAATAAAGGATGAGGCGGTCACGGCGAAAGGGTAGAGAAAGGTCATCACGCAGCATCTCATTGCGCAATTTGTGTAGCATTTCGAGAAGGCCTTCTACTCTCTTTGCCACGCTCTCAGAGTATTTGAGGACAAAGTAACTGGGCAGGGACTCATAGAGATTCAAGGGCTCACTCATAAGGATATGAAAAGATAATATGGCAAGTTAAAATTTGATTTAGTTCTTCATGATAGGGCTAACTGTGATTGGCTTATAGAAGACTTAGTTTAAATGTGTTGCAATGTGAAACTGCAAACTCTTGAGTTGTTTTCCTGTGTCTACGTCTGAATCTTGTTGAATGATATTTTGTTGTGAAGAGCATTCTACAATCCTGCTGAAGAGAAGATTATTGGCAGTTATGAGAAGTTAAAGCGAGACATCCAAGTTCAGAAAGATTATGATCTGCTAATGCTGCTGTAGAAGATCAAGCCTTGCATGACCACAAATTGTAGTAAAGGAGGTACTGATTTAGAGACAAATTAGGTAAATAAATTTTTTATATAAGCATACATAATAATAATTTAAATTGTTAACTAGCATATATGACGAGAGTAATAAATTAGTCACACAATGAAAAAACATAAAAGAATGAGGAGTTTATAAAATAGAAAAATATAGAAGAATGAGAAATTTATAAAATGAAAAAATATAGAAGAATAAAGATTCATTAATTTATTATTTTAAAAATTTTGAGTTAGATGTGATTTACTTTAATTTCTTTCTGAAATTTCTTAAATGGTTAAGAGTTTCTTTTTTTATTTTTTTTTAAAAGAAAAAACTCAAGACCCAAGTGTAGCAAGTAAGACAAAACAAACCATAAAAATCAAACAACTTCTATGTTATTTTCGGTATAGTCATCAACAACATGAATTATTTACAACACCAATCAGTAGCACATGAAAAGGATTGATCCATGGCGTCTAATTTTTGTTGGCTTGCTGTGAAAAATGACATCGTTTCTGCATAACCAAATAATCCATATAACTGAGAAGAACCCAACTAGCCAATACTTGTGCATCTCTTTTCTCATCGGCACAGATCTTCAACTTTCAAAATGCTCTTTTAAAATACTGGATACAATCTAATCCTATCCAAACGCCGATATCCAAGCACACCACACCTACCAAGAACTTCTAACGATGACCCAACACAAATTATATTGATAATAATCATATAAGCATAGATATATTTAAACTTTTTAAGAATTTACTTAATTCTTTTTATATTACTTCAGAAGACTAATGTTTATGAATTGAACCATCAAGTTCAACATTGCTTTTGTCCCAAACTCCCAATTAGAGATTCGTCGTGTTTTTTTCTGTGTATGTTCATCATCAAATGTTTGGTGCTGAATGAGATTCTCCACTAAAAAAAATTATTGGTTTTCTTCAACACTCCACTTACACTCACTTAAGTATATGATAAATTAAACTCATAATGAAAAAGAACTTCTACATCTAATAAAACATTAAATACATGTGAAACAATTGCAGGTAAATGGAGAAAAGATTGACACCTATTATTATATATTTATTCCATGTTTCAATTCATATTTTCTTAATAGTGATATCATCATAGATGAAGAATTTGGATATATATGATGTGAAACTGTGAATTAGATCCCTCAATAATAATCGAATATAGGTGCCTGTATATGTTCACAAATTAAATTTTATATTAAAAAATACTACTCTTTCGTTTTAATACATTTATCTAATTTAAAATTTAGAAATATTTATTCATTTTTAATATTAATTAAAATAACATTAATTATTTGATGTATTTTTTTAACCAAATATAGAGAAATTTAAACTCGCGACCTCTTAGATAAGTATAGAGAAATTATATCATTTGAATTATAATTTATTGGCTTAATTATTTGTTGTATGGCAGACAAATTTTCGGTAAGTATATTTTTTTTAGTAGAAAATCTTTTAATTTGTGCTTATAAAGTTATTATATTGCTGAATGAGCCAATGGGGCTCTTCATTGGAAATTAAACTTATTGGTTTTCTTATTCATCATTATTCCACTATCTACACATACATATACAGAAATAAATCGGTTTATATGCATTTACATTTATTTTAGTATGAAAAACTTGCTTAGCTTCCAGGAACAGCTAGCTGCAAATATGAATAAAAACATGTGAAACAATCATAAAAAAAAGAAGAATATTTATCACACTAATATTTAATTTGCTTTGGTATATTTATTAGTGTTGATACGACCGCTTGTATAGAAGAAGAATATATATATATATATATATATATATATATATATATATATATATATATATATATATATATATATAATTGAATTCTTTTGTGGTGTTGTCAAGCATATATTGGAGTCATCACTAGTTACATAAGATGATGATTTAGCATCATCATTGCTACTAGGAACACTAGAACATGTTAGTAATTTTTTAAAATTAGTAATTTATGTATCTTCAGCTATTGTTATATATTTTTAATTTAATTTAAATTTTTAATTTTTGAATTATCAACTCAGGCAGAGTGTTTTGCTATTATGATTAGAATTAAAGATTCAAATTTTATGAATTTTGTGAACAGTCATATTATTTCTGCAAGATTCTGAATTTTTAAAAATTAAAAAATAAATTATTTATAATTTATTATATTTAATTAAAATTATATTTTTAGATATTTTACATATAAATTGGATAATTTTCTAATTATAATTTAAAGTTTTAGTAATTGAAAAATAATAATAAATTTTATGTACTATATTTTAAATATGTAGATGTAAAGTTTTATTTTATAAATAAAAAAATAAATTTAATTATTTTTAATTTTTGTTTAATTAGTAATTATTTGAATATAATTTATATATTAATGAACAAATAATATTTTCTTTAAAGATAATTTTATTTGATTAAACTTAATTTTTAATACTATTTTATACCTTAATAATATTATTAATTATCCCAAAATAAAATCCTAATTTGCTAAATACTTCCCAAAACTCTAACCCTAACTAAATGACATACTAAACTCACCCCACCTCCTTATTTTCACTGCCGCCCTTGCTTGCACACAGCACACCCACACCTTGTTTTTCCCTTTCAGCAGCCGCCAAACCCCTCTCCATTTCCTTTTTTCTATACATACACAAAACACACCGCAGAGAGGAAGGAGAGGGGGAAGAAGGGAAGGCGGCGTGGTGGGTGTTACTGCCACCATCACCGACGCTGCTGACAGAGAAGGGAAGAGATTCGAAAAGAAGAGAGAGCACTGACGGGAGAGAAAGACCACGTAGCTCGCCACCGCCTCGCCACGATCGTTGTTTCTACGCCGTCGTGTCGCGAGCAGAGAGAAAGATAAGAGATCCGAGAGAAGGAGAGGAAGAGAAGCTGCGATGCCTCCTCACGCCAGTCACCACTGTTGTCGATGATGAAGCCCGTCGCCGCCATCCGTGCTTCTATCCCTGTCAGAACCGTACGCCGCCGCTGGAAGGACCTTCATCGCTGTTGTTAACATGAACGAGAGAGAAGGAAGACCGAGGAGGGAAGGGGCTGTTCCCTTCGTTGTCGAGCCACAGCCGCCGCCGTCGAAGCTTTTGTCGCCGTCGTCATTGTCGGGCCACCATCGGAGGAGGTCTGTGCTGCTAGAGCTCAATGGAAGCCACTTGGAGTTGCTGTCACTCCTCCTGGTTCTGTTTGAATCGTGTCACCACATCTCTGGATGCCGGGAACGACGTCATGGCCACCGGGACCACCGCTTGAGCCGCTGCTTTTCAGTTCAGTGTTTCTCCTTAGTTGCGGTAAGCGTTTTCATTCCTGAAATCTCTTTGGTAACTGTTCTGTTATCTTAGCTAAGGTTTTGCGGCATTAATTGTTATAAGATTGAGGTTCGATTATTATATATATTGTGATTAGAGCTGCTACGGTTGCTGCGAAAGTGGATTGGAATTGAAGTTGTGGCTGCCGAGGTTACAGACCGAGAAGAAGGGGTTTTGACGCGCTGTATAGCTTTCGGATTTCAACGAGTTGAGGTAGAAATTTTTTTTAAAATTTATTTTATATTACAGAGTTGTTATAAATAGATATTGATGTGAAAAATATATTTTTGTGATTATGTTTGTCTTATGGATGTGATTGTTTGCTGGATTGAATTACTAATTGCCTGAGTGATGTGCGATTGTTGATAAGAAATTGGTTTGCAAGGTTATTGAGTTGTTTATTATGAAAAATAATTTTTCTTGGTTTCGGAATTAATTTGATAATGAAGTTAATTTGATAATGTAAATGCATAGGCTTTGGAAATGATTTGAGATATGAAAATGAATTGATTTTGAAAGTGGCTTAGTTTTGAATTAGTTTGATTTTATAAATGATTTAATATTAGAGCTGGTTTAATTTTGAAAAAGATTTATTATTGGAATTGGTCCGATCTGAAAATAATTTGATATTAGAACTGGTTGAATTTTGAAAAATGATTAAGATTTGGAAATGATTGAGAAAGGTTTGAAGAATATTTGGGTGGGACCCGAAAAGGGTGGCAGGATCCGAGTTTTAAAGGAGATTGAAGGTTGTAGAAGACTTAGAGAAGGGGGTTAAATCTATGACCTTCTTTTAATTTAATGAATAGACTCTTTTAAACCAAACTTGTAGTCTGAATCTGTTTGAACTTAGCAGCAGAAAATTTATGAGACAATTTCATTTTGTCTCATGAATATAAGAAAATAGGACAGAGCAGAGAAGAGAAAAGCTAACACCATCATGTATCCTGGTTCGGTTGCTTTGTGCTATGCAACTTACGTCTAGTCTTCACCACAACAGTGGTGGAATTTCCACTTTAGTTAAAGTATTACATACACCAATTCCACAGGATTGACACAATCCTTTCACACTCAAGTTCTAACCTAACTTGACATTGGCTATGCTAATACCTAACTCTTCACTCTTAGTGCTAACCCAACTAAGAAAGGGGTACCTCACAAGTACAAGATACAAGACACAGAATCAACCTAAAGAAATCTGAAATCACTCTAGGCTTTTCACTCAAGTGTTTCTCTCTGCCTTTTTCCACTCTTAGGCTTTTTCAATAAACTTTCTCATTCAGCCTTTTACCTCAAGAAATTACAGAAAGATAAACATTGAAAAGTAAATTAAAATCAGTAAAACATGAAGGAGATTGACTTCTTCAAAAGCCTCTTTGCTATGTGATAAACCAAATTAGCAAGCCTCTGATTCAGTTCTTCATACTGGCATAATGCATCTTTGATTAGGAAACACTTTCCAGTTATATGAACTTCTTCAAAGAGCTCTTCTCAGAACATACACCTCAAGAACACTAGTTATCTCTCCTTGCCTTCACTCTGAAGTAATTTTTCTATTTGTATCTTGCTTTTTCCACGGCTAGGGTTCAGCTCCTTGGTTCTTGAACCAGTTGGAAATTAACCTTTCTCTCTTTCTTTCATCAGCCCAAAAAATCAGGGATTTTGACTTAGAACTAAGCTCTGTAGCAGACACAACAGCAGTAACATTTTTCTCTCTCATCAGCTTATCAAAATCCAAGCCATTAATCTTGTGCTTTGGCTCCAAGAAACAATCTAATTCATTGATTCACAGCAGAAAAAAACAGACACCACTTCCTTTATTTTTTTTCGAAATGGTATGTGTAGAAGAAGGTAGGTTTTAATCAAGCTATCAACATGCACGTAAATAGAAATAATCTACCTTTATCTTCTAATTATGCTAGAGGAGTCCTTTACTTTTGGCTTCATTGATTTGACCTTTTTTTCAAGAAGCTTCTTCCGTTTTTCTTCTTTGTGTATTGTCTAAAAGACAAAGCTTGCGATCAGAAACTCTCTTTTTCTTGTAGGATGTGAATCCTAGCATAGCCATCTTTTCATGCGTGGGTGAGAGAAAAGAAGAACGAGAACAGAGAGTTTGTTCAGTAGAGAAGGAAATAGTTCAGATGCAAATGAACTTTAGTTACTTAGTTAGCCACTAAGTTAGATAAAGAATGGACTTAGATCACCTAATGGGATTGCTTATGAATATGGACTCACTTCATCAAATTTGAGGCCTTTGTGATTAGGCTTTCTCTTTCTTTCTTCTTTGATGAAATGGGTAGGAAGGATGAAGCTCTCTTTCTTGTGCTTTATTGCTGACCGGAGCAATAAGAGAGAGTGAAGACATCAA
The DNA here is from genome assembly GCF_003086295.3 of Arachis hypogaea. NCBI lineage: Eukaryota > Viridiplantae > Streptophyta > Magnoliopsida > Fabales > Fabaceae > Arachis > Arachis hypogaea. The sequence continues at coordinate 118,949,224 of NC_092041.1, read as the reverse complement.
TCTTGTATGAGAAGTTTGGTAGGATCAATTTGGGCTTGGATTTTCTTCTTTTAGTTCTTAGCCCATTTGGTTTCTTTGCTTAGTTACTTTGGGCTTTGTTGGTTAGATATTCACCAATAAACTGGTTTTTGTTTCCTTCCAATTGGGCTGCTGATTCTTTGATTTATGACCTGCAACACTTAACCAAACACATTTAAAACTAATTAATTACCCAATAAAATAATGTTTGTTATCATCAATTAAGTTAGTTAATTTCTTAACTCAACAAAGATGATGTCGAAATTTTTATAAAAATAAAAAAGCTTCATTTGAAGTAATTAATTAAAAAAGGAGAATTTATGCTTGAGAAAAAGTGGTTTGTGAGCTTGAAATAATTTGAAAAATGAGAATTTTAAAGTTATGACTGAGATTGATTGATTTTGGTTTTCAAGTAAAGAGATTTGAGAAAAAGTGACTTATGGCTTGAATGATGATTGATTTAATATGAATTGTTAAGAAGTGCGGAAATGATGATGAATAAATGAATATGTGACTTTTGCACTTCTTTTATCTGAGATACGAGTTTTCCTGAGTAAAGTACCGTAGCTTGCTACCACGTATTCCAGGTTGAGACTCGATATTCTGTTGACCCTATGACGTAAGGATGACCGGGCACGTATAAATTCCCGAGAATAGTACCCCTATTGAGCAATTTGATATATATATATATATATATATATATATATATATATATATATATATATATATATATATATATATATATATATATATATATATATATGAGAAAATGCTATGCATAGACTCATGGGATGCGCGTCGGGGGACAGTCCAAAGGTTTAGCAAATCAGACTTGTCAGGTTGGCTTGATAACTAACAGATGAGACTCATCAGCCATAGGAAAGGCATTCATCATATGCATTTATGTGACATTGTTTGGGTGTGCATATTGTATTTTGTTTGCCTATGTGAATAATTCTGTCTAATTGCTAATTGCTCTACTTAATGTAACTATTTGATTGTGCTTGAACATCCCTACTTGTGTTTGTGACTAAAATTGGTTGGATTATAGTAAATTGGACATTGATTGAGCTGTTTGGACCTGAAGCCATGTTTGGTTTGTGTTGTGGTATAATAAAGTATGAAATATCAAGCTGGTTTAACATAGACTTAATGAACCCATACTTGGAATATGTTGGTCATTCATATTGTTAGAAAACTTTTAAAATCTTTTTATCTAAAAAATGACTTTCTAATTTTTGGATAATTAACTAATTTTCTTTAAAATTCTTTTGAATTTTTGGTGGTTAAACCATTAGTTTTTAAAGGATTCATAAGACACCGATAATCATTGAGTTTGAAAACAATTTTCTTATTAAATATCTTCTTATGACAATTCTGAAAATTCTGTGGTGAGACCGTGTGGTTAGACTCTCACCCCCTACAGCTTTATCTTTTCAGGAGACGGATGACGAGGCTTATGAAGAGTTTTATTGCATTTTGTTTATTCGATGTTATTATTTTAGTTATTACTAGTATTTTTACCCGTAATAATATTACGGAATAATTTTTTTTTTAAATTACGGTCCACTTTGTTCTAATAGTATAGATTATGTATGACACAAAAGATTTATAAAATCAAACTATTTTTACAAAAAAAATTCGTAGGTTGACAAAAATCTCTGGCTAAAAAGATCATGATCTCTATAGATAGAAAATCAAATAACAGAAATTTTAGTTATTATTTTTATATGAAAAAGTCTATTTTTTATTTGAATTATATTATTTTATTAATTTTATTTTTTTAGAATAAAAAGGTAAAAAAATAGAGAATGAGAGAAAAGAGAGAGAAATATAAAGATGAAGAATAAGAGTGAGAGTGAAAATTTGTTAATTTTGAAAAAAAATATTTTAATTGTAATAAAAAAATATCAGATGACATATTTTGATTTGTCAAATTACTAATATAAAATATAAATTATATATAGAGTGAAAATGGTAGAGAAAAATTGAAAATTGAGAGAGATAGATGAGAGAATTTAGGAAAAGAGTTTATTAATTTTGGAGAAAATATTTTCTCTCAATTTTAATAAGAGAGTGTCATGTGACACATTTGATTATTAAATTAGATTGTAATATATGATACATAATATAGGTATATTTCAATTTCAATTTTAATATTTTAATTTCAATTTTAATGCAATTAAAGAATGTCATGTTTCACATTTTGATTGTCAAATTGGTAATTAGTCATTGATATTGATAATGATATCTAAAATAGATAGAGTGGTTGAATGAATGAGAGAGATAGAGAAAGGAAACAGGAGGAGGGAAAAACTCTTTAATTTTGGAGAGAAAAATTTGATTTCAATTGCAATGAGGGAGTGACATATGGCATATTTTGGTTGTAAAATTAGTATAGAGAAGAATATAATTCTCCTTAATTTTGGAGGAAAATATTTAATTTCAATTATAATGAGAGAGTGACATGTGGCACATTTTGGTTGTAAAATTAGTAAGGAGTAGAGGAGAATTTCTTAATTTTGGAGGAAAATATTTGATTCCAATCTATTCTATTATATAAAATCGGATGTTTACACTTAATGATGGAGTTGACGTGGCATGTCTCGGAGAGTGTTTCCTGATTTAATTATTTTAACTCATTCAATACAATTTATTACCATGACTTAATTATATCAGCTAATTGATTTGATTAGATATTTAAATATTAATATAATTTATTTTAATATATATTACTTAATTAATTTTATTACATTAATTATAATTTGTTATATTAGTTAATTAATTTATTCATTTATAAAGTCTGAAATAAAATAAAAAATTTATTGTTTATTCTAATTGAATTCATTAAATTTAATTATACATTACATACGAATTAATAATAATTTGTAAATCACTTTATGTTATATATGTATTAACAAAATATTATATATGTCTTAATGTGTTAATTAAATATTATATACGCACAGAAAAATAAATACAAAAATAATTTATATAATATTGATAATATTATATTAGTACAGTGATTTTTTTTTGTTTTGATATCATATAGTATTGATAATGATAATATTATTATATAGTATTATATAAACTTTCTAATATTAGTATAGAAAATTAGAAAATTATTCCTTATGGCAATCATTCTTAGTGGAATAGTGTGTTCCTTATATAGTATTGATAATTGTTACTTAATTTAAAGTAATTGTACGTTGGTATCTTAAATTTATTTTTTAATAATGACCTAAATAGATAAATCTAATTGAATTGAATGATTATATAAAATATTTTATATTATTAATATACTAAAATTAAATTTATTTTTCGGTACAGAATTTTATAGATAAATTTTATACAAGATTAAGTTATTTTTTATTTTTTAATTTGTTTTATCTGTGTTACTTTATTTAATTTTAAGTAGCGTCATATTTACAATTACCGCCAGTATGATATTTTATAAAATATGAAAATCAATTTTTTTTATAATTTAAATATCAATGTTTGAGTTAATTTTAATTTAACTTTTTTAAATTAATGTTATCTTTCATTTAGATCTTAATTAATTTAAAATACAAAAATACTAATATATTTACTGTCTCTTTAAATAATAATAACTTTAATTTATTTACTGTCTTTTTTTTCTTTTATATTTTGTTTAGCAAAGATAATATATGGATTAGGATGGAATTAAAAAATACTCTATGTGATACATGTTTGGCACTGATAAATTCATATGAAATAGAAAAGAAGAAAACAGAAAGCTAAAAAACACTGAGTTGAATGGTGTAAACAGATTCATTGAAACCAAGTGTCTGTGGATTCTCATGTCTCATCTCATTTTTTGAAGTTCAAACACATTTTAAATGTATGAATTTTAATTATATTTGTTTTTTCCCTCTTCAATAAATACTACAATCTCTTCCTATTTTTGCTATAGGCTTGTCTTTTATTTAAAAAAATACACAAAAAAATGTAAAAAGAAAAATCAAAGAAATTAAAACTGTTATTATATTTTAAAAAATTAAATATTCTTTTAATTAAATATCTATGTAATTCTTATCTAGATATATAAATTGTATTTTAATATATTGAGTGGTAAATATAAAAAATATATATAATAGATAAGTTAAAATAACGAATAATGAGATATCTATCTATTCTATTTATTCTATTATATAAAAATTGAATTTTTGCACTTAATGATAAAGTTGACGTGGCATGTTTCTTAAAATGTTTCCTGATTTATTTCTTTTAACTCATTAAATACAATTCATTATGGTGGATTAATTATATCAACTAATTGAGATATTTAAGTATCACACAATTTAATATTATATATATCAATAAATTGAATATAACTGTTAGAGTATAATTAGGATCAATTAGATCAATTAGCATTATTTAACATATCTAAATATTTATTATAGGATATTACGTCTTTATTATTTCGATTCTCTTAACACCTATAAATACCCTTCTATATTGTATCATTTTACACAACTTGAATACACACAAATATTTTTTCTACTGCTCTCTCTTACCCTTTCTAATAATAATAAGTATAGTTTAATTTAGTTAGAAGTTCATTATTTTATAGTCTTTTATAAAATAATCTTTTTATCACTTTGAATATTTTAACTCTTTTTTATTTTTTTCTCTTTACATGTAATTTTGTTGTGCATTAACTTTGTTTATTTAATGATGAAATATACTCAAATTAATTCTATCATATAATAGTTTGTTTTTTCCTATGTATTTTGATTTGTATAGTTACTATTGATCTTACTGTTTTTAATCTTGCTTTTTTGTTTTCTTGAATTGTTCTTTATTTTTTTTATGACTTGATAATTTAAAAAAAAAAGCAAAGAACAGAAAAAAAGATGGCCAAAGACAAAGGTTAGAAGCCTAAAACAGCAACATCATTCATCAGCATTATTATTATTAATATGAACTTTATTATTTCTTTTCTAACATTCTTTAATACAAGTTTCGTTTCTTTTTATTAATTATTATTAATACTTTTATTCTTTTCTTCTCTAATTATAAATCTCCTTATAATAATTTTTTGATCGGATATTTTTTTGGTCTAATAAATTTTTTTCTCAATTTTTTGTCAAAAATAATTTATATTAGAAAAAAAAAGATAAAAGTAAATTTTAAGATTCAAATTTAAATAAGATGTGCAAAGAATAACTATTGAATTCATTTGGTCGATTTAAACACTTTGTATTATCGTCATTGAAAATTTCAAATACTATTATAAAATTCTAGATATTTTTATTTTATTGTTCTTAAATTATATATTATCCCGTGTATTTGAAGAGTTTCATCTTTTTGAAAATAAAGTGTGACATTATATACTTTTTAGATACAATAAATGAATAATAAGATTAAAGTGAGTAACAAAATTGATTATAACTAAGATACAAATTTTTAGAATTTCTAGCACAATTAACAAATTTTTAGTTTCAAAATAATTTCTTACTCTATTTTTTATCTTTTAATTGATTTTTTATAATTTTTTCTTGATTTTTTAATTAATTATGATTGTAATAACTCATCATAAATTTGTGTTTTGTAAAAAAAATTTATCAATCATAAAACACATAAAACTTAACCAAAGATTTTAAAAAATATTGATTAATCACAAAATAAAAAATTATGAATGGTGCTTTAATTATGTTGTAAAATATAAATTGAAACTATTTAAAATTAGTTTTTTACCATTAATGTTAACTTCAATCATAATAGGGTAAAAAATAAAAATTATATATAATAATTTAATTTTATTATTTATACTACCAAAATTATTCTTTAATGTATTATATTCTATTTATTTTTATTCATTGATAATCTTTAGTTTTCTATTTTCAATAAAAATTTGAATTGATTAAATAGATTATTTTTCAATTAGTAATATAATTATTGTGATATTTACTTTGTTCAGTAATATTTTTTTAATTTATTTAATCTGATTAATCATCTCTTTTTTATTTTATGCTAATTTAATTAATTAAAGTTAATAAATTTTAGTTATTTTAATTCTTGCAACTTTTTATTATAATAATGTATTTCTATTAATGTATTAATATAATTTTAATATTTATATGTCACTAATAATAATAATATATAATATGTCTAATTGTAAAAAATTTACTATTTTTTATACAATTAGATTAGACATATTTATATTCAATTTATTTGATTATTTAATTAAAATTAATTATATTAAAAGATTATATTAATATTATGGTAGACTAATTATATTATTATTCATTAATTATATTAAAAGATTAAGATTATAATAGATTATCATTATTTTATTATTTTTTATTTTTTGATATTAATTCAGATGTTTAGCTCCTTTTTATTATCATTGTTTATTCTCTTATTCTATGTGTTTATTCCATAAATCTTGCTAAATTAAATAAAGTATTATATATCTTCTTTTTATTCTTCTTTTATATACACATAAAATTTATTAAATTATTTCTCTTCCATCTAATAATTTTGTTTCTCTTCTATTTATATTTCTTTCCTTCAATATTTTATTGATTCTTATTTTTCTAAATTTTATTTTAATTTATGTATTTGTTCTTACTATACCCAATTTTTTTATTTATGTGTAATATACATTCTTATATATGTTATAGAAATATGATTTAATTCTATTAACTTACCAAATTTTTTTGAAAAATCTAAAGCTAGCACAAAAATATATTTATAGATATTTTATTTTAATTTTTTAACTAAAAAATATAATATTTTTTGTCATATTAGTTAGACTTCAAAGTTAAATATGAATATTGATTTTTGAAATAGAATAAATATATTTTAATTTTTTTGCATCTAAAAATAATATTCTATCAATGTTATAATTATTTAGATGGATAAGTAATAGTGAATATAGAATTATTTATGATGGATAGAACTAAGTACATCTTTTTATTGAAAATACAAATTTAAAAATATTATATTCAATTCTCAATAATCAATCTCTCATTGAACCATTGTATTTTCAAAAGATTTTTGAAAAAATGAAATAATTTTAGGTGTATAAATTTTGTAAAAAATTAATTAATTTAAGATATTTATTATCGTTGATTAAAAAAGTAAATTGAAATAATAATTTAATATTTCTATACTCTTAAAATATTATTTATTTATTTTTCATGCATTCTTTATCATCCAATGATCACATTAATATAATTTAATTCAATAAAATTATTTATTATCATTTGATTTAATAAAATTTTTATTTTACCTGAAAATTTTAGGATTTCTCAACCTCAAGATCATCCATGTTAAATTATTAAAAAATATAACTAAGAGTGCAGAAACGTCTCTTTATTCGAGAGTATGATTGAAATCAGAGAGCTTGGCTCTTGTGGTTCTTTGATCTTCGTCAACCAAAACCTTTTGTATTTTTTATAGGGCTGAATCACAATTTTACTGTGGGAAAAGAGATATGAAGGCGAGTTTGATGTATTGGAGACCAAAATTCTAAAGTCATTATTTATATTTGAGTGTGATACTCATTAAACCCTAAAACTCAAATAAAATAGTATCTATGATTTTAATCTCATTTATCCAAATCAAAAGTAATAATGACTTATTTAATTTAACATTTATGACAATAAATGAGATCACCGTTATATAAGTCATTTAATGTGAAATTACTTAATTTACGATTATAATTAATATATGTATTATCCATAAATATATTAAGAAATAATTTCCTAGCAATCTTCTACTTGGGTTATAAATATATATTTTCCTGAGATAACCTCTTATAAATTTTAGCGTAAATCTGAATGTTATTTCTCTTATTACTTTAATAATTTGGTCTATCTCATATATTAGTTATGAAATTATCGAAAATTTTATCACATTAGTGTCACAACAAAACTACGATGATCCCATACTAAAATACTCAATTACATAGATCAAATTTGGATGATAAAATTCAGAAATTACATGCAAAAATGATTTCATGCATGTCTATTTTTAAATTGAATAAAAATTCTATTTTATTCGGTGACAGACTCATATGAAACTGCAACGGCAATATCCGGGCATAGTAAAGGTGACTAAGTGATGAGTCTGTAGAAGAAGAAGAGAAGAACTTAACAGACTCACAATGAGAGAGAGAGAGAGAGAGAGAGAGAGAGAGGGAAATTTACCTAGAGAAAAGAAACTCATTAGGAGAATGGTGGCGACGGGCTCAACAACGACGGTAACGGGATGAGCAGCGATGATGATATAAGCTGTGAACAGTGACGGACCCAGAAAAATGTAGTAATGGGGACAAAAATATAATAAAATTTAGGTATAGATATTTTTTTGCTTCCCACGATATTCAACAAGTTAAGGACTAATCCGTTGTGAATTTGAATTCCATTTAAGAATCTACAATTGGCCGGCAACGAGTTGCTATACATACGAGACAGAATTCGAACCCTCAATACTTATTTAAGCGAACGACTAAGTTGATCACTTGATCAATCTAAATTGGTTTAGATATATTCAAAATTTAAAATTAGAACTATCTAATATATATTGATAAGAACTAGAAATATACATACAATCATTATTATAATATTTAAAATAATAAAAATATAATTTCATACACATAGTATAATATTTAAAATAACAAAAAAATATTTATAAGGACCTTTCTTATTTTTAATATGATTAAATATTATTTTTTATATATATTTTTAAACAATTATTTTACTTATTTGTCAAATCTACTTATTATAATTTTTATAGTATAAATAAATTTTTAACCAAAATAATTACAGTATATTAATACATAGATAATATATTTTTTTATCTTAAACAATTTTTTAAAAATCACTAATAATTTAAGTTGTATTTAATTAGTAAACTAAGTTTTAATTTAATTATTAATTAATTAACTAATATAATATAATTAATTATCACTAATTTTTTAGTGTATTTATTTATTTTTCATACTAAATCAAATTTAACAATATAATTATTATTATGTGTTAAGTTTAACAAAATATTTTTTAACATAAAATACAAAAGAACTATTTATATTTTATTTTGTGACAAATATAATATAATAAGTGGTATATATGTATATAAGTATTACTTTTAAAAAAAAAATTTATGGGGACAAATGCCCCCTCTATATTAAACGTGGGTCCGTCTCTAGCTGTAAAGAATGATGGAGTTGTGAATAGGTAAGCGGCGATGGACTCAGCAACAGCATGACAGGAGTTATACGGTTTTTTGTGAAGAAATCGAGAAGAAGAAGATTTTAGGTGAAGATGATTGAGTTTATCTTGCATGACTATAAAGTATAGACCGAAGCTATGAATCATGTGTGATGTGAGGCAAATTCTAATTCTTAAAAGTGTTTATATGTATATATTCGGGTCGGGTACACTCTAAACCCGTCCATACCCTGTTTTGAGCAAAATCTGCCCCGACTCGGGTCAAGTTATCACTACAAGAAAATGAAACATTTGTAACAAAAAATTTGTATCAAATTTAAAATTGTTACAAAAAAAATAGTATTTTGTAATAATAATATGTGATTGTTACAAAAGAATAATGTTTTGTAACAACATTACAAGTTGTTGCAAAATATGATACTATTTTGTAACAACCTGTTTTATTTTGTTACAAATTATATTAGTTTTTGTAACGAGACGGTGTTTTGTTACAAAATATTGTAATATTTTGTAACAAAAAAAAAATAAGTTACAAAAATTCAAAATATTTTGTAACAAATTTTGTTTTTTGTTTCAAAAACTCTAATTGTTTTGTAACAAAACAATTTTTTGTTTCAAAAACTCTAATTGTTTTGTAACAAAAAATTAATTTGTCAGAAAATTCAATATTATTTGTAACAAGTTAATTATTTGTCACAAAATATAAATATATTTTATAACAATTTTTTTTCAAAATGTTAAACACTTTAAGAGTAAAAAAAATTGTGTATATATTTTTTTCAAAATAATTTTATTTTGTAACATCCTGCATTTTTGAAAATCTAAATATAAATAAATTGTGATTTTATTTTATTAAGTTTAAACTTTATAATTTTAGAAATTATTTTATTAGAAATAATTAAATAGATTCGGAGATGATTTCATTATAAATCAATTAAGATTCTTAAGTAATTTTATTATAATTGAATATTTTGAGTAATTTTAGTAATTGAAAAATAAGAAAGAATTATATAGCTTAATTTAAGTAACTTTTATCATGAAAAAGTTATAACTTATTATTAATTTAAACTTCTTATTTTATAAACTAATCTATTAAGAGTAATTAAATTAGTTTTATTAATATTTGAAGTTAAATTAATTAATATTCTTGTGCAAACTTTATAATTGGTTATTTGAAATTAAAATTCAATAATAGAAGTATTATAGAATTTGTAAGACTTAGAAATTTTAGAAGATTTTATTAAGAGCTAATTTAGATTTATTTATCATTAAGTATTTAATCTCTGAAATTATTTTATTAAAGATAATTAAAACAAATTTTGATTAATTGAGTTTAAAGTAATTTAAGGTTTTATCTGATTTTATAATTATCGAATTATTTTCTATATTTAAATTATAAAGTTTAGCAAATGAAAAATAATAAAAAATTTTATATGATTTAATTTAAATAATTGAGATTTCATAATTTAATACAAATAATTTTATAAATAAAGAAATTAATTATATTACCTTATAATTTCAATTAGATTATTTGATTTCAAATCAATTAATATTTTAATATAATAAATAATATTTTAGAGTAATTTTAGAGATTCAATTAGATTTTAGATTAACCCAAAATTCCTAATTTCATACCCACACAAAACCCTATTTTACCCTAAATTAAATCCTAACCTCACAGCCACTCACCATCCACCGCCCCCAAGGCCTATACACCCACATACAGAAGAAATGAAGAAAGGGAAGAGAGAAGTGGGAAGAACCGAGTGGGGAGGAGGAAAGGGAGAGCACAGAGAGCAGAGGGAGGATAGAGAGAGAGGACGTGCTACTGCCGTCATCCAGTCGCCGCGCCATGGCCGCTGTTCATACGCCGCCGTCATTGACAAGGGGAGAGATAGAGCTCGCGATGCAGGAGGAGAAGAGAAGCCATCGTCCCACGTTGATTCCGGTTTCGCCGCGTCATCTCGCCGTCGAGGTCGCAACCACCATCGCCGCCGAAGCCGCGCGTTCGTCTCTGGTCGCGCCGCCTCTGTCGTCCAAGGAGCCGCCACCTCTGTTCGTCGACATCGTTCAGGGAAGAAGGAAGAGTCGTGCGAGCGTCAGTGGAGGAGAGAGCCTCTGTTGCGTCACCACCACGCCTGGATGCTGCTGTCGAAGCCACTCCTGCCACCACTGCTACTAGGATTTGTCGTCGTCAAGCCCCGCGTTGCCGTCGTTGGAGGAGCCGCCGCCGGTGTGGTCGGAGCCGCCGTTGCTAGTTTGGTCGGAGCCGCTGTCACTGCTGAGAGAGAGAGAGGCTAGCCAGTTCTACTTCTGGTTTCTAAAATCTGACAAGAACTCCACTACAGCTGCTGGAGTTGCTGTTGCTGTTGCTCTGGCTCTGTTTTGAACTGTTAAACCGCAAATGTTTTGGTAAGCCCTACCTTGTTTCTGATTCTACCTTGTTCTACCAATTTGTTTTATCTTAAAGCATGTTGCTGAAACTATTTGTATTGAATAAAGTGCTTATAATAAGTTACGTTGCCGTTGCTGCCACGGTCGCCGATGAGTCATGCACCGCCATGGTTAAAAATTTCTTAATTGACATGAATGACTTGAAATGCATTTGAAATTAGTTAGTTGTTGTGATTATTCTGAGCTATGATTGAATTTAGATGCTGTTGTGAACAATGATTTAGTTTAATTTATTAAATTGAAATATGTCGAGTTAATTATTGAAAAGCTCTCGTATGGATAATTGATGAATTGAGTTTGGATTGTTGCTGTGAATGTAATTGGTTTTGTTGTTATGAGAGACTAATTGATAGAAATAAGCTTGGTTTGAGATTGTGAAATTTGTATTAAGTTTGATGATGTTTTAGTGTCTCAATTGGAGTATTGAATTCAGGTTATGGCTGTGAATGTTTTTGGGCTTTGTTGTGAGTGTTTGAAGCAGAAATTGATATTGGTTTTTCTGATTTTGATGAAATTGTTGAAAAGTTTTGACTCTATACTGAATTAATTGAGTTGTGTGGCTAAAATTATGATTGGAATGATTGAGATTTTTGAGTGGAACTTTGGTTAAATTCGTTGATTTTTTGAAATTGAATTATAAATTGTTTGATGAGAGATTATTGTGATTTATGTATTTTGATGGATCAAATTGAATATGTTGTTGAACATTACATAAGTGTGGAAATATAGATGTGATTGTGTCAAATGCAGCTGTAAATCCTTCTCAATAGCGCTTGTTTTTGGGGTAAATAATTTGATTATGGTGTTAAGATCTGAATTTCTGATTGTAAAGTTAATTGTTTATGGCTTCAGTCCTTGAATTCATTTAATGTTATCATAGTTTCAATTGGTATAATATGTTGTTGGAAATGACATAAATACCTTTCGAATAGTTACTTGTGCTTATAGTGACTGCATTGTGTGTGCATTTGTTGTTGAATAATTTCTCACATTAAGTTGTTATTGTTGCTCTATACTTGCTGTTAGTTGCTGCTGATTTTCCCCCCTCATTGCTTGCTTGTTAAATGATTCTTAAATTCAATGAGAAGAAAAATGCTGCTGAGTTATTGTTGTTTGTGTTGGAATAAATGATGGTTGCTGAACTGAGATTGGTTTTATTGATAAATCTGTTGCTGAAATCGTTTAGTTTGGCTTGATTGATTTTCTGTTGAATTAATGGATAAACTGCTGTGCCCCTACTGCTTGCAAGTGTAATGGTTATTGACTTCAATGAATAGAATGCTACCTGAATCCATTACCTTTGTCATTTTACTGTTTTGGGTGCTGTATGATGGGTCATTGATTGCTGTTTTGTTGAGTACTGCTCTGCTTCTTGCTGGTTGGATTGGTTTTAATTGTATCCTCATGTTTTCTTGCTGGAATTTGCTTATTTACTTGCTTCTTATGAATTCATTATGATTTTTTGTGTTTTTAACTGTCAAAGAATTCATATGAAATTTGAATTGATTGATTGAAATTGTGAAATAGGCAAATTTACTGCTGAAATGATGCCGAAATTTATCTTAATCTATTTTCAATATTCATCTTTGATTCAATTAATTGATTGAGTTGGTATTTAATTGCTTTTGATTTTCAACTATTGCTAAGCTCAATTGATTGATTATCCGGCTAAGTGCTTCACTGTTTTGGTTGTTGGAAGCTGGAAGCTTCGGGTTTTGTTATTCACTATTTAGTTGTTGTCCTATTTGGTTGATCAATTAAACTGCATTGTGTTGTTTGAGCAAACAAGTTCTATTTGACGAATTTCTGTGTCAAAATAGACCCTTGTTTGCTACATGATTTCTGATTGCCTCAGGATATTTCTTTGCAAGTTGTGGTCATGTCTTTAACATTCTTTGCCCTTTTTTTTCATACTAAATTACTCCTATGCATTGAATAGTTCAAGTGAATTTTCAAATTGAACACGAACTTAAAATTCTTTTAAAAAAAGAGCCTCTTTTGCATGCTCTCACAAGGTTAAAAATTTATTTCTACCAATGTGGCTAATTTGATTTATTTTATTCATGCCTAACTTACCTTAAGTCACATAGGGCATGAATTTTTCAAGTCTTGTCTCAACCTTGTGACTTTTATGCTTCATTGGAATTTGGTGTTTGAATGTTCTTTGGCTTACATGTTTCTTTATGTTTCTAACTTAGTCAATACCAAAATTGTTTTAATTTATGCCACTTACTTGTGATTGATATTTACTTGATTATGTGCTCTACACATACATGTGTATCACTTATTTTGGCATTTTGAATTGTTGAGAAGTGAATACAAACTTGCTTGTTTTGAAAATTTAGAAACTTTTTGAACTTAAAGGAACTTTTGACTATGCACCTAACTTTTTGTTTCGTTTTTTCTTATTTACAGGAGTGCTGAAATGGTGACCACATGCTACCTTGAGGGCTCAAGAATATTTTGATTCATAGAGACACTAATCTATGTTAGAAATTTTAACTTTTGGTTGAACTTGTGTAAGACATATAACTTGTAGAACTAATCAATGTACTCACTAATGTTATTTTGTTTTAAAACAATGTTAGATAAATAAGGCATGTTTGAATTATGTATGTTTTTACATATTATATAAATGTAGACTTGCTTAGTAAAATAGTTAATATATTAGTTAATTAAAAAAATAATTTAGTAAATTATGCATGTAATTTGTAATAAAAAAAAGTTGTTACAAAATAATTAATTTGCTTTTGTAATTAAAGAAAAACAATGTTACAAAATCATGTTACATTAACAAAATTTTTTGATAGGAAAAAAATTGACTGTTACGAAAAATACCTTCAAGATCAAAATTTGTTACTACTTTTGTAACGGCTTCTAGTTTTTTGTATTATAAAAAATTGTTACAAAATATGGTATTGAATTGTAACAGTTTCATTTTTCGTTACAAAAACTTTTTGTAACGGGACTTACTGCAATGGACCCTTTTTTTTGTTACAAAAAACTTTTGTTTCAAAATTTCGACGTTTTGTAACAATATTTTTTGTTACAAATGCGCCTTTTTCTTGTAGTGTATTACCCTTTTCATCCGGGTATGGACGGGTCGGGTACCTGCGTATTCGAAAACTCCTGCCAAGTCTAACCACGTATTGATACTCTATTTATTAAGGGTTTATCTCTAGCCAATAGATTACTATATACACAAGGCGAGATTCTAACTCCTAATAGGTGTTTAAGCGGACGAGTGAGATGATTACTTAACAAACTCAAATTGATTAAGACAAATACTAATTATTTTTAATATTTTAATATTAAAAATTTTGAGAGTTTGATTTTAATTATAATTTTATAAAATATTTATAATAATAATTACTATATATATTATTTAATTTCTTAATAAAATTTTTAATATAATTTTATGTATTATCCCGTACAAGATACGGGAACATACACTAGTTACAATAAAAAAGTGATATGTGACACATTTTTGTTGTAAAATTAGAAATATATAATATATTTATTTATCCCTCGCCGTTACTTTTATATTTCGTAAGAGGGATAGGAAGTGTGTGTATTTATTTGTTTTTAAGATAAAGTATTTTCCGATCTTTTAAAGAAAACAGCACTACGAATTCAAGTTAAAGGTTTCTATTTTATTATTAAGTATATGAAGTCGTCGTAAGACTTCTTTCTATCAGAGTGGCGTAGCCAAAAGCATGACATTTTGATAGTGAGGGTGTTACCATTTCTATCAAAAAATAATCAACTAACAATACAATTAATTAATAAATTTTTTTAATAATTATAATAATACTCTAACTAATTTTTATATTAACAAATTAGATTACAGATAGAATAAAAATTGGAATCAAATAGCATGACAAACGAGTATTAATGACTCAACGTGGTCTTACCTAATTTTAATCCTAAATCTATCGAATCATCCATTTCTTCTTTCTCTCGTTCCTTTTTTTCTTCGGATCTTCTTCAACTAATAAACTAAAAAATTGTGTTTTCATACGCCTAGTATATGCAAACAAGTGAAATCAATTTGGATTAGTCGAGTGATTAGCTCACTCGTCCAATCCGCTTAAATAAGTATGTCAAAAATTTGAATCCTACCTCATATACGCGGTAATCTATTAACCAATAACAACAAACTCTTAATTTTTTTTCAATCATTTTAAGTTATTCGACCAGATGAGAAGATAAAGAATTTGTAATAGATATTTTTTTTTTCGACATTGCTATCAAAGACAAACAACACATGTATATACATTATATCAATCATCAAAATAAGGAAAAGTATCTAAAATATCAAGAAAAACATGACAATTCACACGTATAATCAAAGACCTAATTAACATATCATAATCCGCAAAATCAGCACATCACACGTTGTAACCTATATCTTCAAGGTTTTAGAGCATAGACCTGTTGATGCGACCCATTGCTCCCATTTTTTTCTCTCATTAAATTATTTTTTTCTTTTAGTAGATCTTTAAATAAAATTCAAACCTACAACAAATTAATTTTTAGTTTGTTAAATTGAAAAATACCATAAAAAAAATATTCACATAAAAGTGATACTTTCAAAAATGCTAAAAAGATTTTTTTATGTTCTTTGAATTTTTAATTTCTAATATTTTATTTATTTATTTTATTTTTAATATTTTATTTATTGGTTTAAATTTTAATCATAATATTTTAATATATATTTAATTTTATCTCTAATATTGCCACATGTCACCATTTATATCAATGGACAAACTTAAAATATAGTTAAAATATTTCAAATAAAATTAAAAGTATTTAAAATATTGTGGATAAAATAACAAATAAAGTGTTAGGGATAACGTTCAACATAAACGATTAGAATAAAAAGCTTACTTATCCTTTAAATTTATTTTGTTTAACTTTTCAGACTATTTTTTACACGTTTTTTAAATAAAAGATAGAATAAAATATTATTTTATTTTTTAATATTTAGATTAAATTTTAGTTTAATTTTTAATTTTTCAAAAATTTTATTTTATTCTCAAAATTTAATCAGATTTAGTATTGTTCTACTATTAAATTTAACACAAATAATTAATATATTAAAAATACAATAAAATTTCCATTTTATTGACATCTTTTGGCCGGTAGCGCCATATATATGCATCTTTGCCATATTTACCATCATTATATCAGAAGATAAAGCAATGAAATAATAATTAATGGAATAATTGGGAATAATTAATGGGTGTTGTTTCGTTTGTGGTGTTCCTTTGTCTTTGTATATGAGGCAATTTCAGAGTAATCGGTATTCTTAGGTATGCAAATATTTGTTGTATTTCTTCTTTTCTCTCCGGTCAAAATTTATTTATTTATTGGTCATATATACATGGACTTTAAGAAGGCAATAGAGTTGGCAGTTTGGGATGGTTGCATCACTATTTGTGGACCACAGTACTACATCATGTATTAAACATTTTTGTTTTGTAACACACAAATTAAAATGGAGAAAAAGTAACATTTTCATTCTCTCCTATAAAGTAAGTCATAATGAAAGAAAAGATAAAAGTATCAAATTACAAAAATATCCATTAAATTAGATTATGCAATACATACTTAAAAAAACTCTAATAATTTAGTCCAGTCATATATATAGTGTTTAGGTTGTTAATTAATTTTTGTTATTCTCGTTCTATATCTCTTTTGTAAGAGAAGTTAGTAAAGTTATATATATATATATATATATTATATTTATATATATATATATATATATATATATGTTTTGAATTTTGCCCAAATTTTAAATTTTTTATTATCACTTCATGGTGTAATATAATAAAAATTTAATTTTAATATCCTATCAAGACAAAGCAGTTTTATACGTGCATCTAATCAATAATGTTACATAAAAAATAACTACTATTTTTATTAATTATGAAAATAGTCATCTAAAAGGATGAATGTAATTATACGGAACAGTATAAAATATTTTACACTTTAAACTCTTTGTATAAATAATGTCATGTCAACATTTAAAGATAAGGAAAACAAATAACTAATAATTTTTAAAATCGGATTCAAACAAAAGAAAAATAGTATAGGTAGACTAACACAATAGAAAAAAAAAAGATAGAAACTTAAAAATTAGAAATTTACACTGGTAGTTGAGCCAAAGATATATGTTACAGTTACTTAAGAATGAGAACCATATATAAGTCAAATAAACCTGTTATATAGAATCTTGCGTACGGTATTAATGTGTGGTTGCTCTTATTAGCTAATTTTATGCTCGTGCCTATTTGATTTGTGATGATTTATCATCACTATATAAAGCCATTCTCCCTACACAATCTCTTCATGAATATTTTGAATTGCACTTAATATATGTATTAAAATTTGTTATTATAATATTTCCACAACCAAATAGCTTTACCAGCCATGAGTCAATCAACAACGTCAGAATTTCTGTTTGGTAGGTCTTCTTCAACAAGTGCATGCCCCAAATCCAAAGAAGAAGGAGAAAAGATGCAAACGATGGAAGAAGTTTTTCACATGAACAAAGGAGTGGGTGAAACTAGCTATGCCATGAACTCAGATGTTCAGGTTAATTACCTTTAACTTTCATGATTGGACCGATAATTGATTTTTTACTTTTTTTTAACTAAAAATAGAAAAATTCGAATCCACGATTTTTAAATGAGTATGAAGAGACTATACCACCATTTGAATTATAACTCGTTGACGTACTTTTCTCATCCTTGGTTATTAGTTTTCTTTTTCTTTCATTTTCCCCTCCTACCTTATTTCTCATAATGTTGTCCCCTATGTATGATACACATACATATATACATGTCACATGTATTTATTGCCATCATTGTTTGTATAATTTGGAAACAGGATATGTTATTCAATTTTATTTTAAATTTGACAGGATATTATATCAGTATTTATGAAATTAAATGTTATAAATAGTAATTTGATATTAATTTTAAATTTTATATAAGACAATAACATTTAGTTAATTTTTTATCAAAATAAAACCGCTTCTATAAAGTGAAATTGATCTTGTTTCATCAATTATTTTCAATACAAAATAAATTTTAAAACCGTTTTACTTCATGTATATATCAAATTTAAAACTTAAAAAACACTCCATTAAATTTACTCTAAGTATATCGTTAATTCTCTCCTATGTAATCTATTGTTTGTTTACTTTAGGTATATATCATTTTCGTAATAATGATATATAGTACAATGACATTACACACAAATCAAATTCCTTAATTATTTGTATTTGGTCTCAAACAAATTAAAGATATTATATTACATACAATTGATGTGCAAGTCGTGTAGTGAGAAATTAAATGTTATTAATTACTTGAAATTAAATTTTGTGTAGAACAATATTATCTCAGTGGGAAAAGAAGCAACAAAGAAACGCATAGTGCAAGCATTATGTTCATCAAATAATTGGCCAGTGAGTATGGCCATTGCTGACTTGGGTTGCTCCTCTGGACCCAATGCCTTAAGGGTAATTTCGGAAATAACTGATGCTATTTATGCCACGTCACGCTTGTTGGATCGACCTGCACCTGAATTGATGATTCATTTGAATGATCTCTTTGGCAATGACTTCAACACCATATTTGCATCATTGCCATCTTTCTATAAGAAGATGAAGCAACAAAATAATACTAATAATAATCATAACAACAAAAATAATAACAATAATGGGTCCAATTGTTTTGTTTGTGGTGTTCCTGGCTCTTTCTATGGAAGGCTTTTCCCAAGCAATAGCATTCACTTTGTGCACTCTTCTTCAAGTCTCCATTGGCTTTCTCAGGTATGCAAATATATATATTTTTATTTATTTTTTCTTTTAATTTATAACTTGCAAATTATATATGTTTTGTCTGATATATTTTCTTTATGATAAAATATATTGTTTGTCCTTGAAGTTTGTCAAAATTTTTAAAAATATTCCTAAGTTTTATTTTGTTTCAATTTTGTCCCTAAAATTTTTTATTTACATCAAATATATCCTGACAGCTAAATTTTTCAGAAAGTTTAGGACCAATCAAATAATAATACATGACAACTATGTCTGATTTGATTGTGTTTTGAAGGTTGTTCTTGTAAAATTGTTGCTGAATTAATCTTAAATTTTTTAAAAAATTTGCAGTTAAAAGATATATTTGATACAATTCAAAAAATTTTAGGGTAAAATTAAAAAAATTTTATTTAAAAATATTTTTAAAATTTTACGAAAAAAAATATGATTTACTCTTTTCATAAGAATTTTATGAGGTCATCCAATTAAATTCATTCATTTAGATGAATTTTTAAACTAAATTTAAAACTCAGTTACTTTTATCAATGTGTTAATACATACATTAACCATATATGAAAAATCAAATTCAACTAAAAATACTAAAAAAAAAGAAAATTATAGCATATTTTGATTACTTCTTTTTTTATGGGGCCTTATCTTGTGGGTTTTCTGCACAATGAATGTGTGGCTATCAAACTGCCGCAGTATGTCCTTATATTATTATTTGAATCATGAATCAAATGTGATATAATTTATTATAAACATGTGGATTGGAATACCTTATTCCGTTATTAACTATCCATATCTAAAGATATTGTTATATTTATTTCATGAAATATCTTTCTTCAAAACCTATATTATTAGGTAAATAATTATATATTTAATAATGTGTATTTTAATATATACATAACATTATTATTCACGATTCTAAATATTTAGAAAAGGACAGTCTCTTTATTATTCTTTATTTAATTAATAACTAACTAATTACTAAATCCTTTGATATATATCAATTGGATACTAAGTTTCTTAAATATTATTATTAGAGGGAGATTTCTTTTTAACTATATATATTATTCACTTCTTGCTCATAAGACATCTAAACATTCTCCATTTTAGTTAAATGAGTGAGCAATGTTACTTTATTTTATTCAATACCCACTTTAACGTGCGTTTTATATAAAAGTTTAGTGCATGTGTCTTTGACATTATTATTACATCATTTCTAGTGATTCAATTAATGGGGAATTTGTGAGGAACAATAATATTCGCAGAAATATTACTAGACAATGATATATCAAATTGTATCATTATCATTATCCTGATCTTCGTCATCATTATCATTATTTTTATTTTGTGTCATTGAGTAGTATGAATAATATATTAATTAGTCTCAAATTAAATAATGTTGTTAAAGGATAACACAGTAATAATTTAGATAGTCCCAATCAAAATAATAAAATAAAAAAAAATCTTCTATAAGAAAAAAATCTTATATCCTATATTATTTAAGTTGTAACGTTAATAGTTTGACAAATAAAAAAAAAGAGAAATAATAAATGTTGAGAGAAAAAAAATTGATTTTTCTCATTTTGATAATTTTTAATAAATAAAAAATAAAAATAATAAAAAATAAAAAATCATTTATACTCCTATTATATTAATTATCATTAATATTAACTAATAATAATATTAGGTAAATAAAAAAACAGTCAAAACTTGCGTTATTTAGCATTTATTAATTGTCGTAATAATTAATAAATGTTAAATAAAACAAGTTACCACTATTTTTAGCTGATTTTCTTTGATTACCAAACATTTTCGTAAAAAAAATCTAGATAACACTCACCTCAAAATTAATTATATAGGGTCAACGACTTGGTCCAGAACAATTGGCTCCATATATATATATATATATATATATATATATATATATATATATATATATATATATATATATATATATATATATATATATTAGTATTAATTGATACATTTCTGGTTCTTCTTCATTTAAGTAATAAACAATAGTAGCAATTTTTTCTAGCATCTTGATAGAAAATTTTCTTTAATAAAACACCACAGTACGTAATACATATAGAATGTGATTTGGTCCCAAACAGCAGTGAGCACCAAAAAATTTGAAAATCACCATAATTGGCCTGCAAAAATTAGGTCCCATTTTGTTATAACGTACAAGGACACAAATTTATATATACAAAGACAAATTAAACCTAGAAAGATGAGGGGGCATTTTCATTTCTGGACTATTTTTCTAATACATAATAAGTCAATGAAAAGACTTTTATACCGAATTATAGAATCAGCTTAACCAGACATATAAAGGAAATGAGGGGGAGTATTGGATTTTTTATTCATTTAAAAATATTGTCTAAATTTTTCATTAAAAGAAAAGCAGTAGTGATCATTGGATAACTATATATTAATGTACCGTATTACAATAAATATACGGTGAAAATTCAAGTGCACTTAAATTAACTTCATGTGAAGTTGATAGATTTAATTAAATTGTTATCTAACGATTCTTAACTATTAACTTCACATAAAATTACTGCATTTGAATTACCACCTAAATAAATATTAGCTTTAACTTTTTTTTTTGTGTTATTGAAGATATGACAAGTAGACAAAATAATTAATTAATTATTGTTATTATATTAATGATGAAGGTGTAATAATTAATTGATGCAGGTTCCTGGTGACATATTAGAAGGCAGGGCTTTGAACAAGGGGAAGTTATACATATCAAAGAGCAGTCCACAAAGTGTTTTAAATGCTTATTCCATGCAATTCAAGAAGGATTTCTTAAATTTCATGGAAATAAGATCTCAAGAGATGGTAGCTGGTGGGTGCATGGTGTTGTCCTTCCTTGGTAGAAACTCATTGGACCCAGCTGAACCCCATGCTTGTTATCAATGGGAACTCTTGGCACAAGTCCTCATGGCCATGGTTTCTGAGGTACATACACGTTTTTAGTACCTTCAACAACATGCATTCATACTGTTTAGTTTGCAATTTGCACAACTATATATATGGTTGTCATATTTAAAGAAAAAAAATTTTAGTGGTAAATTTAAAACAAAATTAATTTTAATTAATATACTCACATTCACATTGTAAAGAGTTTTACATCGCCATTCAATCAAATTTATGTGTTTAATGATTTTTTAAGTAATAAAAAGATATAAAAATTAATTATTTTTACGGACGTGATAATACATATGTTGACAGGGTCTAGTTGAAGAGGAAAAGGTGGACTCATTTGATGCTCCATACTATGCTCCATGCATGGAGGAAATAAAATGGGTGCTTCAAAAGGAAGGATCATTCATATTAGAAAGCTGTGAAGCCTATGAAATTGATTGGGATGGTGGAGTTGAATTCCATAGTGACTCTTTTAAAGTGCTATCATGTGGAGAGAGAGTATCAAGGACCATTAGGGCAGTGGTTGAATCCATGCTTGAATCCCATTTTGGGAGTCACATAATGGATGAACTTTTTCTTAGGTATAGTGAGCTTGTGGAGCATCATTTGTCTAATAATAGGACCAAATACATCAATTTGGTCCTTTCACTTGTCAAGAAAGGATGGTAAGACATAACAGCACATATATAATACACTCTTACAAATCTAATTCTAGCTTTCTATTAGAATTTTTTTATTAGTGACGATTTTTTTAACGAATTTACGTAAATTAGCAATAAATATTATTATTAGTGATAGAATTTTTGACGAATAATCGATAATAAAAGCGACGTTGCTAATAGTTAGTGACAATATTTTATATCTGTCACTAAATAGTAATCAAAGTTGGCGACAAAATATTTTATCATATCTTTTTTTAACTCGGTTTCGAAAAACAAAATTTTTTAAGATGATAGCGACGATCAATTTAATCCATTAATAACTACATACAATTATTTTATTTCAAATTTTGCGAAGGATGAATTAATCACACAAAAAAATTGGAAATAAAAATATTATAATTTAAATGAATATAAATAAATGAAAGTGTATAATTCTTTTAAATTTTTAAAACATCATATGTAAGTAAATTGTTGCAATATATTAATAATTAGTCATTTAGTTAAGGACCGTTTAATCAGGACCTACTGCCGTTCCACCTAACAAAAAACTTTTAATTATAACCAGAAAAAAATAAGCGAACTTAAATAAAAATCTACAATTAGGCTAGGATATAGAATAGTGTGGGGACCTGGCTAATAACCTAATTAGCAATTTATAACCATATAGAAGAAAACCTTGTCCTAGCTAATGGGGCAAATACTTCAATTTTCATCCACATTCCTGTATTTTGCATGTTGCTATTCCATTTTAATTTATGGCCATTGAATATGACAAGTATTTAAAAAAAGATGTGACTGAATTTAGAAAACTTAAACATTTTTTATGAGATATATAAATCGAAAATGGACGTCTCGACCATCAAAACTTCCTTGACCGCCATAGATGCTACAACAATTAAACTGTACACGCATCTCTCAGGTGCTTATTAACATTATAGCACGAGAAAAACAAGAAAAATTATATATAGCACGAGTTATTATTAGTGTTATTTTCACTTATACAGATACACGCATATTCTGCATCAAGAATAATCTTTTTCTACATGAAAAACACACAATTATAGTTGCTATCTAGCTACTTAATAGAAGAGAGAAATATTAAATAAACAATATTTTTATATTTAGTTTATATTTGAGTTAATATTGATGAGTTTGAAAAACTTGAAATTTTTATGATGATCAAATATTATTAAAAAATGTTAATTAAAAAAAATTGTTAATTTTTTATTTCAAATTGTTTGGTTGATGGATTTTGTTTAGTGTGCAGATTTTGATTATTGGACCAAAGAAAAATATAAGCCCAACTTGATAGGTGAGATAATTTGCTTTGTAGATCACTCAAGTTGCTGAAACTTGTATTGGAGATAAGCCCAAATTTCAGACCCATTTTGATAAACAAAATGATGAAGAAAGTGGCTCAAGGATGCCATACGTTGATCACAAAACAAAAGGGATCCAATTTGTTGTTGCACCATTCGGTTACCTAATTCCATAGTATATAGAATTCAAATTTTAATTAAATTAAACTCATGCATTGATAACTGAAAGAAAAAAATTTAAATTGATTTAATTATATTAAATGCTCTACACGTTACTTTATGCATAGGAGAATGAAAGTGGGAATTAATTTATTTTAATTCCATTCATTGCTTCCTTCAAAAGTTTATTTTTTTCTTCTCTTTTTTCTCTCTCTTTGTTTCGATCATTTCATTGTCCGAGAATAAGATAGCAAGGGCAAGTTATCAGAGAAAAATAGTGAAGTTATGAAGAAGAAAAAGGCTAGGTTGATGATGGTTTCTGAACAAGGAAGATCCGAAGCATGGTGTGACTAAGATCTTTACCATTGAAGGCAAGATTTCAAGAAAAAGCTTCAAGATCTTCATGCCTAGAATAGAAGTAATCAGCCTCGGTCAAAGAAGAAGATCTCAGTGGTAAAGCTCGTTTCTATTTTTGTTCATTCAAGACAGAAGGTAGCTACTGGAGCTACATGAAAAAAGAAACAAATATGGAAAGGAATGAGCTGTCAAAGATCAAAGATTCATCAAGGGCCAAAATTCATTCTTAGGGCCAAAGTCAAGATGAAAGGCTCAGATTGATGAAGCTTGATGAGAAGGGATGAGAGAGAGGTACATGCATGTTGGTTTTGCTTTCAATTTTCCCTCTCTCTTCTCTCTATCCGAACCGGCTGTTTGTTGGAGAATATGTTGGTGGCTTGGTTGAAACGGTTTCAACTTTGGAAGCTTCCCCTTCTATAATAAGGGTGAACGGCCAAGGGTTCAGACAAGAAGAGAAAGCACAGAGTTCTCATAGCTACCCAAGCTTCCTGAGTTCTTCTCCTTAAATGGGTTTTATTTTGTATTCTTTTCTTTAGTTTTGTTTGTCTGAGTCTCATGGTAAAAGGTAAATAGAGTGAGATTTGTAAGAAAAAATCAGTGAGAGAAAAAATGCAGAGAGAGCAAAATTAAAGAAAAAGCCATAGATGTCTAAGAGTTCTTTTGTACATCTGTATGTTGTGTTTCATAATCCTGTGGGAGATTCCCTTGCAAGTTGGGTTAGCACTTTACAGTTGAAAGCTTGGTAGGTGTCCAAGTCAAGTTCAGATTTGGGGATAGAATCCAGATTTGTCCCGGATAGGAATGGGTAGTTCCTAGGGAAGAATTGGTGTATGTAATCTGATGATTATAGTGAAATTCCGTCACAGTTGTGATGGAGACTGGATGTAGGCTGCATTGCACTTAGCAGTTGAACCAGGATACTTTTGGGTGTGATTCTCTCTTTCTCTTCTACTCCAATTCTATTTCTGTTACGTAGGAGACAAAAATAAAAAATATCTCCTAACCGGTTACGAAACTAAAAGAAAATGTCTCTTAACTAGTTATGAGACAAAAATAGAAATATCTCCTAAAGTTTCTTTGAAAAAGCAGCAATTGATACTCAGAAAAGAGGGGCTAAGATTCAACCCCCCTTTTCTTAGCCACTAATTACCATCAATTGGTATCAGAGCTTGGTCTCAGAGATCAAGCTTTGCAACTTAGAAAAAAGATCCTGATGGCGGCTAACAGTGGCTTAAATCTGGTAGTATACACTCTGACAGAAGGGCAATCAAGCAACAGACCCCATTCTTTAATAGAAAGAACTACAGTTACTGGAAAGAAAGAATGAAGATATTTATTCAATCAGTAGATTACAGACTTTGAAAGATAATCTTGAAAGGTCCACAATTTCCAACCACTACAGGAGCTGATGGTGTGGTTACACTCAAAGGTGAAGCTTATTGGAATGAGGAAGACAGAAAGAAAGTAGAGCTCAACGCCAAAGCAGTCAACTTGCTCAATTTTGCGGTCAGCTTCGAGGAATACCGACGGGTGTCAAGATGCACAATAGCAAAGAAAATTTGGGACAAGCTTCAAATCACTCATGAAGGCACAACTCAAGTCAAGAGGTCCAGAATAAACATGTTGAATAGAGAATATGAAATGTTCTCAATGAAGGAAGGAGAAATGATAAATGAACTATTTGAAAGATTCAACATTATCGTCACTGACTTCGATGCTATGAGGATCACATATTCTGAATCTGTGCTTGTGAGGAGAATATTGAGATGTCTCACTAAAGAGTAGGAAACTAAAGCAATAGTGATAGCTGAGAGTAGTAACATCGATTCTATGACTTACGATTATTTGAGAGGAAATTTACTTTCCTTTGAAAATACATATTTGAAAAAAGATACAAAAAAGAAAGGAATTGCTCTCAAATCTGTTACTGAACCTCTGGATGATGAATCCAGTGATAACTCATCTGAAAATAAATTTATTTTGTTTGCTAAAAAATTCAGGAAAATGGTGAAGCTGAAGGAACGAAACAAAGGAAGCAGCTCAAGGAAGCCAAAAGGGATCTCAGTAAAGTGATCTGTTACAACTGTAAAGAAGCTGGACACTTCAAGTCTGATTGTCCTAAGCTGAAGAAGGAGGACAATCAGAAAAGAGGAAAGAAGAAAGGTCTCATGGCATCTTGGAAAGACTTGAAAAATGACCCTGATGAAGATGAAGAATTTGAAACCAAGTTTCAAACCTGTCTCATGGCTGATCACATAGAGCAGATGATGATGCAGGTTGTGAAACTGATGAGAACCAAGAAGTCAGTCAAAAAAATTTCAAGTCCGTCCCAGCTGTTGAATCTGTCTGTCCAAAAATGTCTCGTCAGAATGAAAGAGACATTTCTGTTTTGTCTCCTGAACAAGTCAGAGAATCCAGAACAGAATTGTCTACTGAAACTCAGCAAAGCAGAACCTTTCCTCAAAGGCCACAAGAATGGAAGTTTTTGAAGGGTTACCCTCATGAATTCATTATTGGTGATCCTTCCCAAGGCATAACCACTAGATCTTAAAGCAAGAAACACGTGGAACCAAGCAATGTTGCCTGCTTGTCCCAATTGGAACCTCACAATGAGAAGCAAGCTCTTGAAGATCCCTCATGGGTTAAATCTATGGAGGAAGAGCTAGCACAATTTGAGAAGAATGAGATTTGGACTCTTGTTCCAAATCCAAATGGTCAAAAGGTAACTGGTACAAAATGGATTTTTAAAAATAAATTGGGTGAGGATGGTAGTGTTGTTCGTAACAAGGCTAGATTAGTGGCCCAAGGTTATGATCAAGAGGAAGGTATCGATTTTGATGAGTCATTTGCTCCAGTAGCAAGAATGGAAGTAATTAGGTTGCTTCTTGCCTATGCTGCCCACAGGAGCTTTAAAATATTTCAAATGGATGTCAAATGTGTTTTTCTTAATGGTTTTATAGATAGAGAAGTATTTATGGCTCAACCCTCTGGTTTTGAAAGCAAAGAGTTTTCAAATCATGTTTTTAAACTCTCTAAGACTCGTTATGGCCTTAGGCAAGCTCCAAGAGCTTGGTATGAAAGATTTAGTGTCTTCTTGTTGGAAAATAAATTTCTAAAGGGTACCACCGATAATACTTTGTTTATAAAAGAATCTAATGATGATATCTTGCTTGTTCAAGTTTATGTGGATGACATTGTGTTTAGTTCGGCCAATGAAACCTTGTGTGAAGAGTTTAGAAAACTTATGATTAGTGAGTTTGAAATGAGTTTAATACGTGAATTAACCTTCTTTCTTAGTCTTCAAATTAAACAAACTCCTAGTGGTATTTTTATTCACCAAGGTAAATATGCAAAAGAGTTAATCATGAAATTTGGCCTTAAAAATTCCAAACCAATGGAAACTCCTATGCATCCAAACACAAAGCTTGACAAGGATGAAAATGAAAAAGTTGTGGATGAAACAAAGTATAGAGGAATGATAGGATCCCTCATGTATCTTACATCCTCTAGGCCGGATATTGTTCAAAGTGTTGGTGTGTGCTCTAGGTTTCAATCTCACCCAAAAGAATCCAATTTTTCGGCTGTTAAAAGAATCATTAGATACATTAAGGGCACATGTGATCTTGGCTTGTAGTATCCAAAATCTAATAAATTTTGTGCAGTAGATTTTTGTGATGCAGATTATGCGGGTGACCGAGTGGATAGAAGAAGCACTTTCGAAATGTGTTGTTTCCTTGGAAGCTCACTCAACATGTGGTCGAGCAAGAAACAAGCCACAGTCGCTTTATCCACTGCTGAAGCCGAATATATCTCTGCGGCAGCTTATTGTTCTCAACTTTTATGACTAAAAACTCAATTAGAGAATTACAAAGTGAAAATCAATAGTATACCTCTGTTTTGTGATAATATGAGTGCAGCACACATATCTAAAAATCCTATGCTGCACTCTAGAACTAAGCACATTGAAGTAAGATATCATTTTATTATAGAACATGTGCAAAAACGTACTATTAATATCCAATTGTGAAATCCGAAGAGCAACTTGCTGAAATTTTCACTAAACCTCTGTGTAAAGATAGGTTTTGTTCATTAAGAAACAGTTTGGGGAAGATGGAGTTGAGTTTTGTTGAAAAAAAAGTGATTTCCATGTTTCTGTTTGTTTTTGTCTCGTAAGCAGCAGGGAGACAAATCTGGGTGATGAACAAGACAATGGAGAGATTGAACTTTGGTGCCTTGAACTCAAGCCCAATTAACCTCCTTTAAGCCCATTCCATGATACTGGCCCAATTTTATTTTTCTGGCATCATGTTTTCAATAAATTATTTTTTAATAATTTGTAGGAAGGTTTTCACATCATATCTTCAAAAAGGGGAGTTTATGTCAAATCAAATCTTTTTTCCTTATTCTCTCCCACGTTTCAATGAAAAGACTTCTCAGTTACCATTTTGATTTTGATTTTTTCCTTATTAAAACCATTTTTCATTAATTGTTGGGGCTTTAAATGAAATTCTCACCACTAAGCATTTATTGTGGCATAACCTCTCTCCACCTTCCACCCTCTTCAGCCTCTCTTCAACTTCTCCCTCTCTAATTCACTTCCTTCATCATGAGAAAGAAGCTAGCCACTCGTAGAAGTAGCAGAATCCCCATTGTCAAAAATCCTCCATCTTCCAAGGACCCTCCATCAGACACAGACATTCACATTCACTCCCACTCATCACCTTCACTCTCTTCTCACTCAACAGATTCCATGGCACGTAAGGGAACCCATGCAAGGGCGACATCAAGGCAGGAAGATGCTTCATCTAAGAGGAACACTAAGGAAAAGAATCAAATCCCTGAAGAAGAAGAAGAATCACCACTTCCTTCTCCACAACCATCACCACCACTTCGGCGTTCCACCCCCTTATCCCTCTAGTCGGTCTCAGCATTCAACAAGGCCAGTTCTTCGTGACACCAGAGAACCCTCAAACTTGGACTCATTGGATTTCAAAAACAAATATGGTAAAAGCCACTCCCACTTTAATCTTGCCCGTTTCATATCTTGCGCTACTTTTGAATTTCACTCTCAAGTTTTGGTGAATCGTCACCTTTGTGCTTCTTTTATGGTAAATCTAGAAAATCTTTGTGAAAAAGGAATTGATTTCACTGCATTTTTTGATGATCTCAAATGGGCTCCACTTTTCAAAATTCAAAAACCAATTTATCCGAACTTGGTTCGAGAATTTTATGTAAATATGATGTTTCATGATGGTGCATTACATTCATATATTAAAAAGGTTCACCTCATTCTAAATAGAGATATTGTAAGTGCTACCTTAAAGTACCAAGATGAAGGAGCTAAGGCTTACATGTCTGGTAAATGGGACAACCATGTTGGGGTTTTCCTTCAAGTAGCCTTGACTCGGGTTTGTGAAAATTTCTCTGCTCTTGATGGTACAACTCTGACCCACAAGGCTTTCGAACCTGTGCGAGCCTTGCTTCATCGTATCATTAATCATATTTTGATGCCTCAAAGTGGTTCTTACCAAAGAGTTATGGTTTGTAACACTCTTGTGCTTTTTGCTATTCTCAATTCTGCATCCATTTTATTTGCATATCTTATGGTGAGACATATGTGGGACTGTGTCCACAGCGATAAGAAGGCAAATCTGCCATATGAAATGTTTCTAACATGCATCTTTGAGTACTTTAATGTTTATTTGAGCAATGAGCCTGTTGAGAATAGGGTTTTCACAATTAAAGGATGAGGGGTTCGTGATTCTGTTAAAGGTAAAAAGGACAAGAGTTCAATGGCATCAATATTTTCTGATAGTGAAAGTGAAAGTCTTCCTTTTGAATCTACTCGAATTTCTAAAATTGTCAAGGATGTTCTGAATGAGTTCTCCAACATGTCTAGTATGATGGTCAGGTCATACAAAGAGGCTAGAAAGCAACCCTATGAAAATGAAAAGGCCTGGACCAAATGCCATGAAAGGGTTAATCTGCTGATTAAGAGCTTGGAAAAGGACATGGCTCATTCTAAAAAAGAAGACGATCATCTTGATTCTGACATCAATCTTTCTTATGCTTAAAGATTTGCTCACTGCTGCTTATGAACTTGGACAATTTTCTTTGGTTGGTTTTTTGAACTTAATTTCTCTTGAACTTTGGATGACTGTACTCAATAACTTTGATACTTTGTTTATGTTTTAATATCAATATTATGCATTGTCTTGCTGTTTTATCTGTTTTGCAGGTTCCTTCTTAATGACAATAAGGGGAGGAAAATTAAAAAGAGGCTGAATTGAAAATCGAATTGGGACTGCCAATTCTTGCTCTATTTTGGGGCTCTCTTTTGATTATTGTTTCATGTCATTTTTGATATCCTGTTTTGGTGGAAGAATATTGTGTTTACTGCTTGCTATATATATTTTTTGCTTGATATGTTGCTTTGTTGGCAGAATTTTTTCTATACTTTAAGCGTTAGATCATTTGCTTGAAATGTACTATGTCCTGCTCTGTTTTATATTTTGAGTACAATTTCTATGAGCAGCATGTTATTAGAAAGTTTACAAGTTGAGCCTTGACTTTGTTTATAAAAATTGCTCAAATACAAGCCTTTTTATGGCTCGATTTCTTAAGGTTCCATGGGTTGAATATATAAATTTTTTTTTGGAATTGTTCAAAGAAGTTATAGGTACTGCTTCCATTGGACATAAGCACACATAAAGGGGGAGCAATGTGATAAATTGAAAGGGGAGGATTCGGCCAAAATCTTCAAGGGAGTTTTCTAATCCTATTCATTTTCAATTCAATCTTTAATAATATTTGTCATTAAGGGGGAGATTGATGAGTTTGGAAAACTTGAAATTTTTATAATGATCAAACATTATTAAAAAATGTTAAATAGAAAAAAATTGTTAATTTTTTATTTCAAATTGTTTGGTTGATGAATTTTGTTAAGTGTGCAGATTTTGATTATTGGACCAAAAAGAAATATAAGCCCAATTTGATAAGTGAAATAATTTACTTTGTAGATCACTCAAGTTGTTGAAGCTTGTATTGGAGATAAGCCCAAACCTCAGGCCCATTTTGATAAAACAAAATGATGAAGAAAGTGGCCAAAGGATGTCATACGTTGATCACAAAACAAAAGGGGTCCAATTTGTTGATGCACCATTCGGTTACCTACTTCCATGGTATATGGAATTCAAATTTTAATTAAATTAAACTCATGCATTGGTAACTGAAAGAGAAAATTTAAATTGATTTAATTGCATTAAATGCTCCACACGTTACTTTATGCATAGGAGAATGGAAGTGGAAATTAATTTTTTTTAATTTCATTTATTGCTTCCTTCGAAAGTTTCTTTCTTTCTTCTCCCTCTTCTCTCTCTTTGTTTCAGTCATTTCATTGTCAGAGAAGAAGATAGCAAGAGCAAGTTATCAGAGAAAAACAGTGAAGTTATGAAGAAAAAAAAGGCTAGGTTGATGATGGTTTCTGAACAAGGAAGATCCGAAGCATAGTGTGGCTAAGATCTTTGTCATTGAAGGCAAGATTTCAAGAAGAAGTCTCAAGATCTTCATGCCTAGAATAGAAGCAACCGGACTCGGTCAAAGAAGAAGATATCAGTGGTAAAGCTCGTTTCTATTTTTGTTCATCCAAGACAGAAGGTAGCTACTGGAGCTACGTGGAGGAAGAAGCAAATATGGAGAGGAAGGAGCTGTCAAAGATCAAAGATTCATAAAGGGCCAGAATTCATTCTTGGGGCCAAAGTCAAGATGAAATGCTCATATTGATGAAGTTTGATGAGAAGGGATGAGAAAGAGGTACATGCATGTTGGTTTTGCTTTCGATTTTCCCTCTTTCTTCTCTCTGTTCAAACTGGCTGTTTGTTGGAGAAGATGTTGATGGCTTGGTTGAACCGGTTTTAACCTTGGAAGCTTTCCCTTCTATAATAAGGGTGAACGGCCAAGGGTTCAGACAAGGAGAGAAAGCACAGAATTCTCATAGCTACCTAAGCTTCTTGAGTTTTTCTCCTTCAATGGGTTTTATTTTGTATTCTTTTCTTTAGTTTTGTCTGTCTGAGTCTTATGGTAAAAGGCAAATAGAGTGAGATTTGTAAGAAAAAACCAGTGAGAGAAAAAAGGCAGAGAGAGCAAAATTAAAGAAAAAGCCATAGATATCTAAGAGTTCCTTTATACATCTGTATGTTGTGTTTCATGATCCTGTGGGATTCCCTTACAAATTGGATTAGTACTTTTGCAGTTGAAAGTTTGGTAGGTGTCCAAGTCAAGTTCAGCTTTGGGGATAGAATCTGGATTTGTCCCAGATAGGAATGGGTAGTTCCTAGGGAAGAATTGGTGTATGTAATATGATGATTATAGTGAAATTTTGTCACAGTTGTGATGGAGACTAGATGTAGGCTGCATTACACTTGGCAGCTGAACCATGATACTTCTAGGTGTGATTCTCTCTTTCTCTTCTACTCCAATTCTGCTTCTGTTGTGTAGGAGACAAAAATGAAAAATATCTCCTAATCAGTTACGAGACAAGAAGAAAATGTCTCTTGACTAGTTATGAGACAAAAACAGAAATATCTCCTAAAGTTTCTTTGAAAAAGCAGCAATTGATACTCAGCAAAGAGAGGCTAAGATTCAACCCTCCCTCCTTTTCTTAGCCACTGATTACCATCAATTGGTATCAGAGCTTGGTCTCAAAGAGATCAAGATTTGCAACTTGGAAAAAAGATCCTGATGGCGACTAACAGTGGCTTAAATCTGGTGGCATACACTCTGACAGAAGGGCAGTCAAGCAACAGACCCCATTCTTTAATAGAAAGAACTACAGTTACTAGAAAGAAAGAATGAAAATATTATTTCAATGAGTAGATTACAGACTTTGGGGGATAATTCTGGAAGGTCCACAATTTTCAACCACTACAGGAGCTGATGGTGTGGTTACAATCAAAGGTAAAGCCGATTGAAATGAGAAAGAGTGAAAGAAAGTAGAGCTCAACGCCAAAGCAGTCAACTTGCTCAACTTTGCGGTCAGCTTTGAGGAATACCAACGCGTATCAAGATGCACAACAGTAAAAAAAATTTTGGGACAAACTTTAAATCACTCATGAAGGCATAACTCAAGTCAAAAATGATATAATTATATATTCTTCACTTAAGTTTTTTCATTTTCTCTGTCTCTATGCCTCATTCTCTATATTTCTATTTCAAAAATATAATTCAAATGCAACTTGTCTTTTATTCTAACAAAATAATTAAACAAGATATAATTATATATTTAATTTTTTTAGTAGATGAAAAATAACAACACCTCAAAAGGAGTGTTGCTATAACATATTTCATATACCAAAAGATCAATCAACACCAATTTTCACCCCCAGAAAATGAAATACGCCAAAGTTAAAAGTGATGTAGACATAGAACCTACCTTTTGAATTGAGAATCTTCACTAAAACGAGATCTACAAGAAGAGTAGACATTTTTTCCAAATGTTTATATATATTCTGCGCCTTTCTAATAATAGATTGTGAAAAGGAACTAATAAGAGACGAGAAAAGAAAAAAGAATGAATAAAATCAAACCTTTTTTCTTTTTAGACGCCCTACCTTATATTTAATAATTTAAAATAAAAAGAAAACCTTACTAACTATTAATCATTTGAGCTATCACGGTGTCATTCTTCTGATAATAAAAGAATATAATAAATATAAGAATTAAAATACTATAAAAATATTATTTCATATTAAAATTCTAAAATGTTATTTATTTGAAATATGTTAAATTTTAAAAAAAATAAAAAATAAAAACTAATATTTTACAATAAAGAGAATATTTAAAAATTTAAATTAAAATTAAACCAAGATTCATCCTACCTCAATTTAGTCCTTGAGAATTTAAATGTATATGATATTATTTATTTTATTTATTTATTTTCTTGAATATATTTTATTCTACATGTATCTTTTATGACTAACTAGATGTCAGAGATATTTTTGTGGCAAGATAAAAGCCACAAAAGTTGACATTATATATATTCTTTTGAGTGACTAATTATCAAAATTTATTTTGGGGCTACTATTTTTTAATGTTTTATTTTGTTATATTTTTCCTAGATCAAAAGAATCAAATTTCATTAATCCAAAGTAAAAAAAACAAAGGACAATCTTTCCCTTTCCGTCTTTATTTTGAAGCACAAAGGTTTTTTCTTTTTTTTTTTGGTCAGGAAGCACAAAGGTTTGTTTTTAACCATATTGCATTTTTTTTCTTTTGGATACTTTTATCCGTTTTGGACTGGGTGTGTTTTTTGGGCTGAGTGGGCACAAAACATTAATTAAAGCATAACGATAATTCCATGACAAAAAACAAAGCATAAAAATAATTATGTGTATTACCCATTGTAGTTTAAAACTTTAAATTCAGTAAATTGAATTATAAATCATTTTAACTTATTCGACAAAGTTAATCTGAGTTTATTTTTAAGCTCCAAAGTCTCCAACCATGATTTCATTTCCCCCCTTTTTTTTCCCTTTACACCAGATCATATTTTGCAAAATAGAAACCAATCAAAGTGATATTCACTATTTAATATTTATAGACACTTCGTTGAATTAAGATAATTCTATTGCAAAAACCAAGAGTGTAACCTTATTTTTCCTTAAAATTTTTGGAGCAGCATGTAGCATTTGGGTTTCACATTTTCTCTGATTTCAAGTCATAGACTAAGATCTCAAATTTACCTACACTTCAAACAAGGTCAACATTCTATTTTAAAGGAAAAGTTCAACAGCCATGAATAGAATACAAATCAATCTATGCAGCCACTGCCTTCAATATAAAGCTGGAACAAGTTTTGTATACCTTAATGCATGATTTAGATTTATATGATGCAAGAATTCAGAGTTTTGGATTTTTTATTTCTTGACTTTTGTTAGTGCTGAAAAACCATTGAAGAATCCAAGATCAAACCATTTTCTGAGGCTAAAAAAGGGATAGTTTCTTAGTTTCATCTCCAAGACCTAGAGCAGCATCCAAAACTTCATTACATGATTCAGACATGATTAAGCTTAGTTTTCAACTTAAATTCTCCCTCTTATCATTATTCTTGTGGTAGTATCAAATGGTACATAGTGTCACGACCTTGGACACACTCCAACGCTACCGTGCCGGCACTCGGACTTACTCAACCTCTTGAGCTAAGACCAAGTCAGCCTAACCCTCAATACTTAGCAAGAAAGCTAAGAACACAAGAGAACACAAGAGAAAGGAAGCTTTGGTGGAAAGAACACTTTATTGCTCAAGTGTTTGTTACAAATGATTCACACACACCCACACTAACTCTTACCTCCTATTTATAGCCATCCACCTTCTCAATGGATGGTTAAGATTAAATCTAATCAATGGTCTAGATTAATCATCTAGAACCTTCTTTATAAATATCTATCCTACTACTACTTTCTAAATACTTCTAGATTGTTCCATACAACTCTTCATACTTTTATATCAATCCACACTCTTCTAGAATATTCCATGATCTTCTAAAGTCTTCTAGAACCTTCTAGGGTATTCCGGGACCTTCTAGAACATTCTAGAATGTTTCGGAACCATCTAGAGTATTCTCAAATACTCCAGAAAACTATACAAACACTGTTAAATCTAACCTTCTAAAAATTTACCGTGACATTCTCCCCCACCTAATGCGCAGACGTCCTCGTCGCGTTCTGTTCATGATAGCGCTCTAGATGTTCTTGAAATTGCCACAGATCTTCACGAGCTTCCCAACTAGCTTCAGTTATCGGGAGCCCTTTCCACTTGATCAAATATTGAATACTTGGTGGTGCCCCTCTTCGTCTCACAACGCGATTAGCTAAGATCTCTTCGATTTCTTTATCGAAGGATCTAATCACCACAGCGGAGCACGACTCGAGTCACCTCTACTCAGTTCATCTTGGTCTTCATGATATGGTTTAAGCATACTCACATGGAAGACCGGGTGGATCTTCATAGAGGGAGGGAGTTGTACTTTGTAAGCAACCTCCCCAACACGTCCAATAATCTCAAATGGCCCATCATATTTGCGAATTAAGCCCTTATGAACCTTGCGAAAGGCTTTGAATTGTTGTGGAAGAAGTTTAATCATTACCTTGTCTCCCACTTGATAGCTTGCATGCCTCCTCTTCTTATCAGCCCATTTCTTCATCCTCTTTGCAGCTTTGTCAAGGTAAGAACGAGTGACATCTGCTTGTTCTTCCCAAGACTTAATCATATGATAAGCTCCAGGGCTCTTCCCTGAGTAAGGGGAAGGAAGAGAGTGAGGTGTAAGCGGTTGTTGTCCAGTCACAATCTCGAACGGACTCTTACCTGTAGACTCACTCCTTTGCAAATTATATGAGAACTGAGCAATGTGGAGGAGTTTTGTCCAATCTTTCTGATTAGTGCTTACAAAATGCCTCAAGTAACACTCGAGTAAGGCATTCACTCTCTCAGTCTGCCCATCGGTTTGAGGATGGAAGCTTGTTGAAAAATGAAGCTCCGACCCAAGGAGTTTGAACAGCTCTGTCCATAGTTGTCCTGTGAAGCGTGGATCTCGATCACTAATGATGCTCTTAGGCAATCCCCAATATTTCACCACATTCTTGAAGAATAGTCGTGCTACCTCCTCTGCAGTGTAGTCAATAGGGGCGGGTATAAAGGTAGCATACTTCGAAAATCGATCAACTACCACAAGAATAGATCCAAACCCCTCGGACTTCGGTAAGGCAGAGATGAAATCTAGAGATACACTTTCCCACGGTCGCTCTGATGGAGGTAGAGGTTCCAACAACCCACTTGGTGTCTTATTTTCAATCTTGTCTTGTTGGCACACAAGACAAGTCTTCACATAGCTCTCTACTTCATCTCTCATTTGAGGCCAATAATAAGAAGATTCAATGAGTGCCAAGGTCCTTCGCTGACCTTGGTGACCAGCCCACTTGGTGTCGTGGCATTCTCTTACCAACTTCCTTCTCAGATTTTCCCACTTAGGAACGTATAATCTTCTCCCTTTTGTGTAGAGAAGGTCGTTTTCTAACCAAAATCTTTTGGTCTTACCTTCTCTAGCCAACTCCACCAACTTCTTGGCTAGTGGATCGTGATGCAACCCTTCCTTGATGGTATGCACAATATCTCCTTCAGCCATAGAAATGGTCGCCAACTCAGCCTTGCGACTCAGCGCATCAGCTTCCACATTAGTCTTTCCTGACTTGTATTTAAATTCAAAATCAAACTCAGCCAAGAAGTCTTGCCACCTAGCTTGTTTGGGGCTTAACTTCTTTTGAGTTTGGAAGTAACTTGTAGCCACATTGTCTGTCTTGACGATGAAGTGTGAACCAAGCAAGTAGTGACGCCAAGTTCTCAGACAATGCACCACTGTGGTCATTTCCTTCTCTTGGACAGTGTATCGCCTCTCTGTATCATTCAACTTGCGACTCTCAAAGGCAATAGGATGTCCTTCTTGCATCAGAACTCCTCCAATAGCGTAGTCAGAAGCATCAGTGTGGACTTCAAACACCTTTGAATAGTCAGGTAATGCTAGTACTGGTCCTTTTGTGATAGCAGCCTTCAACTCATCAAAGGCCTTTTGACACTCCTTTGACCATTCCCAAGAGTGATTCTTCTTGAGAAGATCAGTTAATGGTGCAGCCTTTGCGGAGTATCCCTTGATAAACCTCCGATAGTAATTAGCCAACCCAAGGAATGACCTCAATTCAGATACCTTGTTTGGCGGCTCCCACTCTTTGATAGCCTTCACATTTCCTTGATCCATGCAGAGAGTTCCACCTTTAATGATGTGTCCCAAGAAGTGGACTTCGTCCCTTGCAAAGGAACACTTTTCCTTCTTCACATATAGGTTATTCTCTCGCAAGATCTTGAACACGGTTCGTAAGTGTTCTACATGTTCCTCCAAAGTATTGCTATAGACAACAATGTCATCCAAGTAGACCACTACAAACCGATCAAGGTAAGGTCGAAAGATCTCATTCATCAAGGTACAGAAGGTTGCAGGAGCGTTGGTCAAGCCAAAAGGCATCACCAACCACTCATACGATCCATACCTCGTGACACATGTGGTCTTAGGCTCATCACCATCGGCAATTCTCACTTGGTGATATCATGACCTCAAATCTAGCTTTGAGAACCACTTGGCTCTACCAAGTTGATCAAACAAATCGGCTATCAAAGGAATGGGGTATTTGTTCTTGATGGTTACCTTGTTAAGTGCTCGATAGTCGATGCATAGCCTCAATGAACCATCATGCTTCTTTTGGAATAAGACTGGTGCGCCATAAGGTGCCTTCGATGGACGGATGAACCCAGCATCTAGCAAATCCTTGAGTTGCTTCTTCAACTCCTCGAGTTCTGGCGGTGCCATTCTATACGGTGATGAGGCGGGCGGCTTTGCTCCTAACTCTAATTCAATCTTGTGGTCCACCTTCCTCCTAGGTGGTAGTTGTTTTGGCAACTCGGAAGGCATCACATCCTTATTTTCTTCAAGGACTTCCTTGATTTTGGGAGGAACGTCTTCTCTTTCAGATGTTGACTCCTCTTGTAATAGAGCCAAATATGTAATCTCTCCCTTCTTGAACCCTTTCTTGAGTTGCATAGCAGAGAGTATCGGTGGTCCTCCAACTTTAGATACTGTAGGGACCATGCATGGAGACCCTTTCTCCATGACACATACTACGTCGTAGTATGGCATGGGTATTATATTTGCCTTCCTTTGCAAATCGAGCCCGATGACTATTTTAAAATCGTCCATGTGTGCTACTGAGAAATCCACAAGGCCTTTCCAAGAACCAAGAGTCATCTCAACCCCTTTTGCTATTCCCTTAAGGGGTTCACCCTTGGTGTTCACGGGTTTGAACCAGCCATTCTTTTCGGTGATCTTCAACCCAAGTCTCTTTGCTTCATCAGGCGTGATGAAGTTGTGTGTAGCACCAGTGTCGATCATAGCCATAACGGGTTTTTCATTGATAAAGGCTTTGACATACATCAAGCCTTTCTTTTCTGCGGTGCTTGCCTCTTTGCCCTTCACAGCATTTATGTGTTGGATGGATCCAACACACTCAGTTACTTGAGTTTGAGCTTCTCGTTCCTCGGCGATAGATGCCAGAGTCCCTAGCTTGGGACAGTCCTTCATTTGGTGTGGCCCTTTGCACACGAAGCATCCTCCTTTGGGCACGAAAGCCTTCTTCTTTTCCTCGTACTCTTTCTTTGAAGAGTATGTTCCTTCCTTCTTGATTGAGAAACTCTTCCCCTTGTCTCCCCCACCTTTAGCAGAACTAGGCTTGGAGGAAGACTTAGGTTTAGAGTCTCCCCTATGATACTCAGTGAGTGATTCGGCCACCACGATGGCCTTATCGACATCCTTAACATTCCTTCTTTGTAGTTCTTGCTTTGCCCAAGGTTGGAGTCCATCAATGAAGAAGAACAATGCATCCTCTGATGCTAAGTTGGGGATTTGAAGCGTGAGAGTAGTGAACTCCTTTACGTAGTCACTAATTGTCTCTTGTGCTTCAACTCCCTCAACTTCTTCCTTGCTTCATAAACCACATTTTCAGGGAAGAATTGTCTTTTCAACTCCCTTTTGAAATCTTCCCATGTGGTTATGTTGCAAGTACCCTTCTCCATATCTACGCACTTTCTCCTCCACCACAAAGTAGCATTATCAGAAAGGTAGAGAGCTGCAGTGCGTACCTTTATTGCTTCTTCGACCACCCCTTGGCCTTCGAAGTACCTCTCCATTTGCCATAGGAAGTTCTCCACCTCGCGAGCGTCCCTTACACCCTTGAACTCCTTTGGCTTGGGGAGATCAATCTTTGTCGTCTCCCTTATAATGGTTGGTCGAGATTTCGCCTCCTCGAACCAAACTCGAACTTCCTCAAATAACTTCAAGGAATTCTCAAGCTTCTCTTTGATTTGGAGCATGCTTTCTTTGAAAGCATCTTGTTCTCCTAACACGTGAGCCTCGAGGGTCTCCTTGTCATGTTCTATCCTTTGGAACCGCTCATCCATAGAGGATAGAACATTTTCCAACATAGAAACTCTTTCTTCTAAGAAGTTAGAGTCCTTACCTCTAGGCTCACTTGAAGAACGTACCTTCTTGCCTCCCCATTGAGAAGGAATAGTATCCCTTCCCCTTTGTGACTCAACATGCTCCATGGTGATATTTGAAGCCATACCCACAAACCACTTGTGCTCCCTCTCGAACCTTGCTCGGATACCAAGTTGTCACGGCCTTGGACACACTCCAATGCTACCGTGCCGGCACTCGGACTTACTCAACCTCTTGAGTTAAGACCAAGTCAGCCTAACCCTCAATACTTAGCAAGAAAGCTAAGAACACAAGAGAACACAAGAGAAAGGAAGCTTTGGTGGAAAGAACACTTTATTGCTCAAGTGTTTGTTACAAATGATTCACACACACCCACACTAACTCTTACCTCCTATTTATAGCCATCCACCTCCTCAATGGATGGTTAGGATTAAATCTAATCAATGGTCTAAATTAATCATCTAGAATCTTCTTTATAAATATCTATCCTACTACTACTTTCTAAATACTTCTAGATTGTTCCATACAACTCTTCATACTTTTATATCAATCCACACTCTTTCTAGAATATTCCATGATCTTCTAAAGTCTTCTAGAACCTTCTAGGGTATTTCGGGACCTTCTAGAACATTCTAGAATGTTTCGGAACCATCTAGCGTATTCTCAAATACTCCAGAAAACTATACAAATACTGTTAAATCTAACCTTCTAAAAATTTACCGTGACAATAGGCTCAAAATAGTGTGCACTTTGGTTAGAAAAAAATAGCACTAAAGAAACATAATAAAACTAACTATAACCTAATTTTCTTTTTTGATGTAGTACGTAACATCTATATTGGCTACACAAACTAACAAAATTCATTTTACAACTATAACCGTTCTTTCTCTAATCTCAATTTAATTTAGCCTTTAAAATTATAATCATGATTTAATCTAGTCATTGACTTTAAAATGTTCAATTTAGTCCTCAAAATAAGAATTTATAATCCAATTTGGTCACCAAAATTTCATAATAACTAAATTGACTCATGCATACAATCTCAATAATAAAACTAAACCTTTACTTACAATTATAATAAGCATATCATTTCAGCTTATACATTACTACATAGAGCACCTGAGAGATATATAATCATTCGTGTATCTCTATCTAGCCGCTTAAATTTTTGGTATAATTAGTTTCATAACATTATTTCAAAATTTATCCAGCAAAAAGTATAAGGCAATCACACTTTTGAGATAAGTGATTTCATAGAAAAATCTATATCTAACAATGACAAATAAAATGTATCAGACTTAAATATAACTAAAGCAAATTAATCACATTCATTCTCATTCTTTAACAAAAATAAAATTAGCAAATGAACCATTGAAGCATAGTATCAAACACCACACGGACATTTTCTATTTTTTCCCCTTCTATAAACAACAAGAAGAATCAATAATTCATAAGAAGCTACATAGATAGATAGGAATCAAACCAAATTGGGAAGTGTGTTGGATCTAATTAATTCTTCTACTTCTTCTTGCCACCTTTCTGAATACCCCTGCGCCTGGAGGGAATTACGATTTCACCCTTGAGTACCGGAATCTCCATAATTTCAGTGAGTTCACTGAACTTCTTCCTAAACTTCTCAACTTGGTCATCGTCAACCATAACCGCTGACCGGCTACCCAGGTAAAAGGGGTGGTTACCTGACCAAACGTCAACCACGTACTCCTTCTGGGTCCCATCGGTAGTCATCACGAGTTTCCCGTTGCAGTACACTTTAGCATCCTCGTGGTACTGCGGGTGTATATCCTTCTTCCTGCACGTCACCCCTACCCTACAATTTCCCACCTAACAAACAGAGAAATAACTAATTAACAGAAATAAGAAACAAATAACTAACATCGAAACAAGAAAGAGAAGGCAATTACGGGTTTTGTTTTGGATGGGAGAGGATGGAAGGGTTTTGGGTGGAGGAATGTGTTGGTTATGCACTGCGCCATTTTTGTTCTGCAAGAGAGAGAGAGAGAGAGAGAGAGAGAGAGAGAGAGAGAGAGAGAGAGAGAGAGAGAGAGAGAGAGAGAGAGAGAGAGAGAGAGAGAGAGAGAGAGAGAGAGAGAGAGATTATGGAGGTGATGATGTCGACCACGATGGCTATGTGGATGTGGTTATTTGCTTTATGGGCCGAAGATTACGACCCAATAGGCCCATAGGTAATATATGTAGGTTAAGCAAAAACATTACTAAAGCCCATAGTTGAACAAAAACTAACTAACATAAAGAAAAAACGACACCCTGACAAAAAAAAGCAACTCACTAGCCCTAAGTACTGTGGTTCGAAACTTAGATCCGTCTTGGGCATGCAGTAATTCATTGGCTAATGACAAACTTTTAAATAAAATTCAGATATAGAACGGATTAGTTTTTTATTTGTCGGGCTGAGAGTACTATACAAAAAGAAAAAGATGTAATTAGTCATTAAAAATTTTTAACATGCTCAATGATAAGAGGAAAACAACTTACCATAATCCTTGTGATAAGGGAGATTAACATGATCAAGAAAAGGCCTTGGGAGATAGAGTTCTTGCACTCAGATTTTTAGATTCTCCATATCATGAACTAAATC
Organism: Arachis hypogaea; assembly: GCF_003086295.3. Taxonomy (NCBI): domain Eukaryota; kingdom Viridiplantae; phylum Streptophyta; class Magnoliopsida; order Fabales; family Fabaceae; genus Arachis; species Arachis hypogaea. The sequence continues at coordinate 118,905,568 of NC_092041.1, read as the reverse complement.
AGTTGCTTTTTGATGATAGTACATGAATGACAAATATTGATCCTCTTTAGTGTTTCTTCGTTTTTATTTTCTTTTTGGGCTCAGGCCCTTTTCTTTTACCCAAAAAATGTCGCTGCCTTAAATTATAAATAAAATGAATTTGAATTAGTTAAATAGTTAGCCCAGTTATTTCTAAGTGTTATTGTGTTAGGAATTTGAATATCATTATAAAAGGAAAAAATGGTTTTTTGTTTTTATTATTTTGAATATAAATCTTAGACATCTTGTTATAGAGAGAAAATAAATGAGCCCAATCGCCTAAATATTTTGAATTTTAACGAATCTTATTTGAATCAAACAGTTGTATAAAGATAACGTTCTTATTATAGCATTGAAATTTTTTCTTAAGAAAAGAAATGAAAAAAAAAATATTCGAGCATTAGATGTTTATTTGTAGGAGCCTACAGCATTGGGATTAATTAAGCATTTGCTCTTACAACTCTATTTTATTTATTATTATTTTTCAAAAAAAAAAAGACGATTAGTGTACACGTGTTTCAAAAAAAAGCTCAATAATTTATGTATGCTGAAAAATAAGAATCGCTTATTAATTTTTGATAAACAGAGAATAAAGGTAAATCATTATATTAAATATTTCACGTTAAATATTATCTAATTATCTTGTTTTGACTTTCGTTATAGAAATATTCTTATAAACATTAATCTAAGTTAAATCGATTTAGTATTATATTTTAATAAATTATTTTAAGTTAAACTGATTTACTAGACGTCGTTATGTAAATTGTTATTAGTAAAAATGATTTAGTAGGATAAGTAGAGCTGCTTTATAATTTTAGTTAAACTGATTTATATATTAGGAAGGTGAATTCTATATAACGAGTACAACTATCACTGTGGATAATTAGACTAGGGCCAAATCTCTATCACCTATTCTAATCTGCAAACATTTTTCCTTGGTATTAATAATTTAATACTTAAAGGATAAAATAATTTTTTATATTTTTAATTTTTGAACCTATGTTACACCCTAAAGAACCTATGTTATTTCCCATACTATTTGCGAACGTTACCATATTTAATTTGTGATTGTGAAAACTTAATCCGTGGTTTGAACGAAATATTACTTATTTAAGCTCAAACTATGATGTGAAAGAGTTTTTAATGTTTAAAAGTTGAAACTAAAGGAAAAGGAATATTTTATGTATGTTGAAAAATAAGAATGACTAATTAATTTAGGGAGATTCTATGGTATTTACCAAAAAAATCAACATTACATACTGTCTTTATGTGTTAATTGTTAATTGGAAGCTGTTTTTCTTTTAAATAAAAAAGAGAAAAGAAAGATTAAATTAAAGTAATATAATAAAAATTTTATTATAATAGTTTACTATAATAATAAAAATTTTGAAATTTTTTTAAATTAATAAATTAAATATTTTATTTATCAAAATATATTTATAAGAATATTTATTAATTAATGTAATATTATTTATTCCATTTATATTAAAAATAAGATATATATACATATATTTTATTTACACTATAAATAAAATAATATAAACAAAATATTAAAAAAGTCTATTAATGTGTGAAATAATAATAATAAGTATAAAATTAATTAAAATAATAAATATTTAATATTTTTTATTATAAAATTGTTAAAATATAAACTTAGATGAGTTATGTAAATCAATTTTATTTTTTAAATAATCTAAAATAAACTATAAATACTGTCTTTTTAGTTATCCAATAGTCTATCATAAAAATTAAATAGATATATAAATATCTCATTTATATTTTAAATAAAATTGACTAAAAAACATTTAATACATATCTCATTTACATCCTAAAAAAAATTAAATTAAATGTCACAGGCAAGAATTTTAGTCGGGTTAGGATTGCTGTATCTATAATACCATCACGAATAAAAAAGAAATAAATTGTTATTTATTAAAATTGTATTAATTTAATAAAATTAAAAATTATTCAATAAAATTATTTATATATCATTTTAATAATTTTATCAAATTTAATTTTAATGAATATAAAATTAATTTATATATTTTATGAATTAAATTATCAATGCTTAAATTTTTTATATTAAAATTTATAATGATTAATTAAATTATTTAAGTTCAATTATTTTTTATAATAAAAAAATAAAACGAGAACTCATTTTACATCTGTACAAATAACAACGCTAAAAAAATTATACAAGATCAATATATAGTTTAGAGCCAAATATTAATTCTTCGTAGAGCCTTTTTTTTTATCATACTTAGGATGTAAAGGAGATACATATTAAGTTTTTTTAGTTTATTTTAGATTATTTTAAAAAATAAAATCGATTTACATAACTATCTAAGTTTATGTTTTAACAATTTTATACTTATTATTATTATTTTAGACATTAATAGACTTTTTTAATATTTTATTTATATTATTTTATTTATAGTGTAAACAATATATATATATATATATATATATCTTGTTTTTAATATAAATATAATAAATAATATTACATTAATTAATAAATATTCTTATAATAATATTTTTGATAAATAAAATATTTAATTTATTTATTTAAAAAATTTCTCAAAATTTTTATTATTATAATAAACTATTATAATAAAATCTTTATTATATTACTTTAATTTAATCATTCTTTTCTTTTTTCATTTAAAAAAAATTGCCTTCAATCAACAATTGACACATAAGGACATTATGTTATGTTGATTTTCTTGGTAAGCACCATAAAAAATATTACTTATTTAAGCTCAAACTATGATGTGAAAGAGTTTTTAATGTTTAAAAGTTGAAACTAAAGAAAAAGGAATATTTTATGTATGTTGAAAAATAAGAATGACTAATTAATTTATTGGTAACAGAGAATAATGCATGAAAATAGTATTGATTGAAAAGGGTAAATTGGTGGCAGTTGATAGAGTGGGTAAACAATGTTAAGCATATGGAAGAAGGAATAGCAATAAACGGTGCGAGGACAAAAAATGGTGGCATTATTAGGAATTTGGCCTGTGGTTGAAAGCAGAAGGCAAAGGAAAAGCCATGTGTGTTGTCGTTTAGCAATTAGGGAAACCAAAGATGCCAGAAAAGCATATGTGGCAGTACAAGACAACTAAGACACCTTTTATTTGTTTGTGTCTGGTTGTGGCCTTTCGGAAAAGACAACCCCTCATCACTCACTATTCCCCAATCCCACCCTTCTGCCCCCGGCAACTTCTTCATCTTTCGGTCTTCCCTCACCCACCACCACCACCCATCTCATTAGATCCAACAACACCAACAGTCATATATAATAATAATAATAATAATAATAATAATAATTAGATCGCTTTTACTTTTATATTCATCGAATTCAAAGTACATATAATACAATACTTGATGAAGCATTTTCTTCTCCTCAATTTACAAATAAGAAACAAGATCTAGCAATACTGAAATACAAAATTTGCGTCACATTTAGTTAAGAGAAAGAAATAAATAAAAATATTCTCAAGACATAACAATAAGGGAAGAAGAAGAAGGTCCATTAGACGTGGGAGAGAAGAGAATAAAAAAGATTCATCTGGTTCGGTTGTTGAAATTAGACATCTTCTCGTAGAAGCGAATGGATAAAAGGGAGAGGGAGAGGTGTACGGCGTCTTTACCCAAACGAGGAGGCAGGGGCTTCGGCCGAGGAGCCACAGGCGCCTGAGAGATGGGACCCCAAACGGAGGAGGGAGTGGGAGATGACGATGACGATGACGATGAAGAAGAGTATGGCTTAGAGAGAGGCCTTAGGTAAAGGGAGTGGAGACGACGGAAACCGCCTAGGGCAAGGACGACGGATCGGAGCTGTTCCTCGCCGCAGCCGGTGTTTGCCCACTGTTTGGTGCAGATCAGCTCCCAAAGCCTCTCATCCTGTGCAGTTTTGTGCCACTGCTTGTTAACGCAGCTGGCCATAGCCAGCGTCCTCGCGTCCGCGTGCTTCAGCACCTCGAACAGCACGTTGTCATCGAAATACCGCATCCCCCGGAGGACACAATTCTCTTCGGCGTCGGCATCGCCGTCCACCTTAACCTTCTTCATCTTGAGGAGGTCGCCGTTGCCGTCGCCGTCGCGGGAGATCGGACGCTTCATGGCGAAAACAGTTGAATAAGGGGGTGTGTTGGTGTACCCTATTATATATATAGAAAAGTTAGGATGAGAGAGAGAGAGATGGAAATTGTTGTGATTAAATGAAGGAATTTGGGGTTTGGGTTTATGGTTAAGGAGGAGTAGGGGGAGGTGAAGTAAAGGTGAAAGGGGGTTAGGGGGGTGCACCTGTTTTTGATGGTTTTCGAAGATGACAAGCAGAGAAATGAATGCTCTTCAATTCTTTTTCCTGTGACTGACGATTTTGTCCTCACCTTCCTGTTCTTGTCTTCCTACTCATATACTCTTTTCTTTTTTGGAGGGTTACCGAGAAATGGGGGATGCTCATGGTGGGGTGGGTAAGGTACTAAGGCAATGGGGTAATGCCATTTTGGATTTATCTTTAGTATTACTAGTGTAAAACCCGGCTACGTCCGGGCCAAATACTGTTCTATTATAAAAATTTACTGATAATAATCGTTACTTTTAATTTAAAAAGATTTTCTATATAAAAAATAAAAAATTTATTGTATAATATATAAGATTATTCCATCTTCTGTTTTTAGAAACCAAAATAATCTTGTTAATTTTTTAGTTCATTTTAGTGAATAAATATAAAAGATATTATGTTTATATATTTAAATAAATATTATTATACTCTGTTATTGTAATACAATTAAAAAAATTAAAATTTTAATAAAAATATAATTTATATTATAATCATACAATGTACGAATACTAACTAAATGATATTTAATTATATTATTAGACCCTTAATATATGGTTTGGATTACACACAAATCTTATAGTTAATTTACTTTATTATATTTATGTATAGTTTGTATACAAAAACATTAATACATGTATTTATTAAAAGAATTAATTTATTTAGTATAAGAAAATTTTTTTATCTCAATCTTTTTTATTATATTGATATTTAAACCGATAAATATTTTTAACTTGCATCTTTTTTACTCTTAATAATAAATGGACGAAAAAAAGTTAATGAATTCAATAACAGAAAAAATATAAATGAGAGAATTTATATTCATTTATGATTAATGTTTCACAAACATAATCATACATGATACCAATTTCAATCAATTTGCACACATAAATTCTCAGAAGATATAAATTTTATAGAATTTTAATTATGTTGAAGTATTATTAATGAATGTTTTTAGCATAGTTAAATGATAATATTTTTTTGACAGTGATATAAAATTGAACAAAAAAAATACATAGTTTGTTCAATTCTTAACTTTTTGGTATTTCTTTTAGTTTCTTTATTTTTCTTTTTTTTTATTTTCTTTTTTATTTGATGTGTCAGTATTCTTTATTTTTCTTTCTTCTTTCTTTTACATATACATATTTCTAAAAGCAAAAGATTTTTTATGTTGAGTTTTCACCATTTCTTAAATCCTTAAAACATGTAATTGTGTTTTTGACAAAATCCATTGAAATAGTGAAAGCAATATGCTTTCTCTATTCTAATTATTACTTGGTCAATGATTGTTAAGTAAAATAATTGATTATAATGTTTTACAATCTAAAAAATCATACACACTTTTTAACTATTTTTGTTTGGATTATATAATAAATAATTAGATACGAAGATACACCGATTTAGGTTATCAAGGAACTTTGGTTATTGAATATTTATATGTTGAGATCATATTTTATCTATTTATTATTATTTGAACAACTATTTCATACTATTGGTATGTCTTGCAAATTATATTTTATTTAAAATAATTGATTTATATTTTATATAGCATCTTTAAAGCATGAACCGCTTTATTCATCCATTGATAGTTGTTAAATACAAAAGTCATGTATAAAATCCCAATTGAATAAATGTATGAACGTGACTATATTTTTTGAGATGGTCAAACATTCATGTTATATAACACTATTGGTAAAAAATCTATGTTTTTTATAAATAAATAAATTAAAAAAAATATTTTGCAAAACAGTATAATTAATTTATAAATCTGCAAATGACACTGGTCTCACTCTAATTAAATCTTAAATTTTGATGCGAATTAATTTTTAATAAATATCAGGGTAAAAAACCATAATAAGCCAATTGGCTCAAAAAATTACGTAAATACGCCAAAGTAAAAATCGTTTCAGCAATAAGCCAGATCGTATTTTTATATAATTCGAACCAGGTTGGTTCGAACTCTAATTGTTAGTAAATCGAACCAGGTGAGTTCGAATTAGGTTTTGTTGGTTGGTAATAAATCGAACCAGCTTGGTTCGAATTAAGAATGAACGTAATTCGAACCAAGCTGGTTCGAATTATAGAGAGAGACGGTTTCTGTGTAATTCGAACCGGGCTGGTTCGAATTACACAAATCCTAGTTCGAACCAGACCGGTTCGAATTAGTGTGAGACTGAGCTGTATATATATGGTTCCAAACGTGAGTTAGTCTCATTAGAGGGAGTAAGATGGCTAGTGAGGAGAGTTTTGTGGTTTTGGTGCACCACAGAGGATCTGTTAATAGAAAAACTCGTTCCGGAGTAAAGTTCACAGATAAGAATCCTCTATGTATTGTCGTAACATCTACGACGAGTTATGATGACCTTGTTAGCGCTGTACTAATGAAGCTCGGTCTGGATGGTGCGAAGCGGGTAAAGAAGTTTTTCTATCGCATTCCAGTCACGGTGCTACAGAATACCGTGAAGTATGATTGCTTCACGATTAATAATGATGTGGACTTGCAAGTAATGTTTCTTTGTCGGCGGCAGTTTCCGGAGGTGAGGACACCGGAGTTGTTGGCACGGCTGGTTGATGTTGTATCCAGCTCCGGCGGTTCGAACAGGAATACGAACACGTTAGCGAATCCAGCAGGTTCTAGTTCCCGGCCTGCCGTTGCTTCCTCGTCCATCCCTGTGTACGAACCAGTGGTCCAACATGTCGCCTCCCCGTCTTTTGCTGTTGACCTCAATGGCACCGAAGGCGAGGAGGTAGTGGAAAGGGAAAATTTGCCGAACGCTTTAGTGGGAGTTGCACCTGTTGGCGTAGGAGACGGTTTTTTGGTTGATGAAGAGGAGGATGACGTCGAGCCGGATATGATTGACGATGACAGCGCTGATGATATTGGAGCGACTGGGCCTGCATTGGAGGTAGGTGGTTCTAGCTCTGGCACACAGCAGTATCCACCACATTTTTCCTCGTTGGACTTGGACGCCATGAGACATGAGGGGGTATTAGGGCACGCTGTTGGATTCGGAGCTAGAGATGCGGAAGGGACTACTGGTCTGACAGAGTTCCAGGTTGGTAAGCAATTCCAGGATAAAGATGAGGCCCTTTTAAGTGTGAAGACTTACAGCATCCGGCGAGGGGTACAGTACAAGGTGGTGGAGTCCGATCACCGCCGGTATGTGGGCAAGTGTTCCGAGTTTGGGAATGGGTGCACATGGTTGATTCGACTGAGTCTCCAGAAGCGCAAGGGCATTTGGGAGGTCAAACGGTACAATGGACCTCACACTTGCCTGGCCACATCCATCTCGAGTGACCACAGGAGTTTGGATTATCATGTGATTTCGGCGTTTATTATGCCAATGGTTAGGGCCGATGCATCCGTGAGCATCAAGGTGCTCCTGAACGCCACGACAGCGCACTTTGATTTTAGGCCGACTTACCGGAGGGTTTGGATGGCGAAGCAGAAATCTATTGCCCTCATATACGGTGACTGGGATGAGTCCTACAACGACCTGCCTAGGTGGGTGTTGGGTGTGCAGATGACGATGCCTGGTAGTGTTGTCGTCCTTAAGACGAGCCCAGTTCGAGTTGGAGGACAAGTGGACGAGTCTCAAGCGTACTTCCACAGGCTTTTCTGGACTTTCCCGCCGTGCATCGAGGCATTCCGTCATTGCAAGCCGCTAGTGAGCATTGACGGCACCCATCTGTATGGGAAGTATGGGGGGGACGTTGCTCATCGCGATTGCACAGGACGGGAACTCGAACATTCTACCTGTCGCATTCGCACTAGTAAAGGGTGAGAATGCGGAATCCTGGACATTCTTTCTCTCGCACCTTCGACAGCACGTGACCCCGCAGCCCGGTCTGCTGGTTATATCGGACAGGCACAACGGCATCAAGGCTGCGCTTGAGGCCCCTGACGGCGGTTGGCTACCGCCATCTGCGTACCGTGCATTCTGCATACGACACGTATCGGCTAATTTTGCCCTAACCTTCAAGGGCAAAGACGCTAGGAGGCTACTAGTGAACGCGGCGTATGCGAAGACCGAGGTTGAATTTGATTACTGGTTTGATATCCTGCGATCTGAAGATCCGGCGATGTGTGAGTGGGCGAACCGGATTGATTACTCGTTGTGGACTCAGCATCGTGATGAAGGGCGGAGATTCGGTCACATGACGACGAACATCTCCGAGTGTGTGAACTCTATCCTGAAGGGGGTCAGAAATCTCCCTGTAGCATCCCTGGTGAAGGCAACATATGGTAGGCTTGCGGAATTGTTTGTTCGCAAGGGGAGAGAGGCTGAGGCCCAGATGGGAACAGGACAACAATTCAGTCAGCATTTGGTGAAGTGTATTGAGGCCAACATGAAGACGGCCAGGTGCTTCACGGTGACGCTGTATGACCGGGATAACTCCGAGTTCACTGTAGCAGAGACCACTCCGACTGGTTCTTTCTCCTTGGGTACTTACAGAGTATCACTTGCCTCTCAGACATGTGACTGCGGGTACTTCCAGGCTCTTCATTTCCCATGTCAGCACGCACTTGCATGCTGTGCATACTCACGGGTCACCTGGACCTCTTACGTTCACAGCGTCTATCAGATTAGCTCGGTGTTCAGTGTGTATCGGATGGGATTCACACCTCCGATCCCGGAGGGATTCTGGCCACCTTACGACGGGCCCACGGTGATTCCAGACCCTGACAAGAGGCGTGCCAGAGAGGGTCGTCCTAGATCCACTAGGATACGGACGAATATGGACGAGGCAGATCCGAATCGGCCAAAGAGGTGCGGCCTATGTCGCCAACCCGGACACACCCGACGTAGTTGCCCACAGGTTGGAGGCTCGTCTCAGACAGGACACCATTAGTATGCATGTTGTTAGTGTTAGCATTATCTACATTAGTGCGCATGTTGCTAGTCTTAGAGTTATTTACATTATTTCGCATGTTGTTAGTGTCAGTATTATTTACATTAGTACGCATGACTTTTAGTTTGATTGTTGCGAGTAGTAATGAATATGGCTTCTTTAATTATGTATAATGCTACATTTTCCGTAGGTGCACAATTTAATAAGAAAAAATAAATACTGAACTGTTTCAAGATTCATTGATCATACATAATCAAAGTCCAACAACACAAATAAAAAAAACATAGGTGAACAGACTATAACATAACAAAAAAAAAATACAAATCACTTTCGTACATGAATGAACTTTAAGGAAAAAAATACATGAAACGTGAATCATCTAAACAGATGCGATGTCATCCCCATCATCCGGTGGGGCAGGCTGTGCTGGTGGCGCAACATGCAGGGGTGCCGCCGAAATCCCTGCGACAGACTCTGATGCAGCGGTGAAGGCGGATGGAGGAGTACCTCCGAGACAGAATCTGGGTCGTTTTCTCTGAGATTTTGTGGGGTAGGGGGTAGGAATAATAGTTCGAATGAGGGTGATTCGAACTCCTTATATAGCCGAATCACCCATAATTCGAACCACCTTGGTTTGAATTATAAAGAACCACGCCAAGGGTAATTCGAAACAGCTTGGTTCGAATTACATGGTTTGGTTTCCAATGAATAATTCGAGCTTGGCCAGTTCGAATTACGTGCAAGAAGAGTTCGAACCACCCTGGTTCGAATTACGTTTAAATTTCCTCTCCCCTAATTCGAACCACCCTGGTTCGAATTATTCAGGTTTGTAGTTCGAACCACCTTGGTTCGAATTACATAAAGATAGTGTTTGACTTATTGCTGAAACGATTTTCGGTTTGGCGTATTTACGTTAGACCCTTCTTGCCTTGGCTTATATAAGTTTTTTACCCTAAATATCATTTGAAAAATTATTTGATAGACAGATATATAGTTGGGATATTCTTTAAAGTACATTTCTACTGCATATGCATGGCTTCTGAAATTTGTCTTAAACTCGTATAAATTTGCACGTTCATTTCGTCCGGGGCATTTCTTTTTCTTATAAAAATAATTTAATATAATATTTTGTTTAGAATAATTATGTGATATCCTAATATGTGTATAAGTAATTTATACAACAATATGAAAAAAAAAGTAATATTATCATTCTCCTCAAATTATTCATCCATATTATTTTTTAGTATTGTTCATTTATATCACTATCCTTCTTAAATATATCTGACATCTTAAAATTGACTATTAAAAAAAATGATTAAGTAAACTAGGTTATATAATGCTGTAACAAAATAAAACCTAGCTATATGATAATAAAACCCATATGATGAATAAAGTCTTAGATAAATCTTTCAAATAATCAGTTGTTTGTATATAAAAAAAAAGTCCGAGTATGTATAATTAATTATTTTTTTAATTAATTAATTGGATAATTCAATCAATTAATTAGATCTCTCTCAAACAATCAATTGGATAAACAAAGTAAAACAATCGATTACGGTAAAATATATATATATATATATATATATATATATATATATATATATATTATATATTTTCACTAATTAATCGATTTTTTGAATAAAATAAAATCTATTGTTTTACGAACAATTGCAAAAACAAAAAATCACTAACCAATTGATTAACTAGATATAAAAATTGATTAATTTTTTGAACATTGTAAACGGTAAAAAACTTCTATTCATTAACCAATTAATTACTTCAATATAAAAATCGATTGAATTTATGCCGATTGCGATTTATGCAACTGTGATGATCGCATACCTGCCTATTCATAAACGATGGTCGTCGCTGTAACAAAATTGATAATCACAATGGAAGAAAATTCATAAATGATTATAATTATAAAACTAGATAATTAAAAAATAAATTAATGATAGACTATGAAATCTTAAAATTAAAAAAAGATAAGATTAGAATTTCTAAATCAAAATGAAATTAAAAAAGAGATTGAAGATAAATATTTATAGAATTTAAAAATAATTTTTTTAAGATAGAATAATAATTTATAAAATATAGAATAAATTTTAAAATTAAATAATATATGAAAGATTAATTAATAAATCAAATTAAATAAAAATTAGTTAATAATTATTAAAAAATTTAAAAAATATATTCTAATATTAAGATCATTTAATAGTCTAAACATTTTGAATCCATCAAAACTAAATCCATAAAATTATATATGTCTACTTTAGTCCTAAGTTACATTTGTAGAGTTTATGAAGATTTTACAAGGTAAGATGAATGAGCTATTACATGTCTAGTATAGCTTAAGTTATGATAACTATAATTAATGGTGTTCATATTTAAACAAACTCAGATAAAATTGCTCGTGTTCATTCATGTTAAGATAAAATGTATTAGCCCATAACAAAATATTAATAAAAGTACTAATTTAACTCACGTTAATATATTTTATAAGCTAAATTAATTTAGGGTTTGGCTAGCATAATATATGTATAAACATATGAGTAATAATACATATTTAAATCTTTTTATGAATAAAGTCCAACTAAGTTAATTAAATAATAAGATTTAGAGTCCCTAATATTAGTGCACAAGACAAATATTTGGGTCTTCTATCTATTGTTAACAGATCTAAAAATCAGACATTTGCTTATGTAAAGGATAAAGTGTTGAAGAAGCTACAAGGTTGGAAGCGTCAACTATTGTAGCAAGTGGAAGAGAAATTAATCAAAGCTGTGGGGTATGCTATACCTATCTATACTCTAAGTTGTTTCAAACTGCTCGAATCACTATTAGATGATATTCACAAAATGATGATGCAATTTTGGTGGGTCAAAAACAGAATAAAAAAAAACTCCAATAGATCAACTGGGATACAATGAGCAGAATTAAAGAAGAAGGCGGTATGGGGTTTAAAGATCTCAAAGCGTTTAATCTGGCGATGCTGGCAAAACAGGGATGGAGACTAATGACTAAACCAAATTCTCTGTTTTATAAAGTCTTCAAAAACAAATATTTTAGAATTACCTCTTTTTTAGGAGCGAAACCAGGCCTGAGACCATCTTGGACTTGGCAGAGCTTATTGGAAGGCAGAAAAGTACTGGAATAGGGTACCAAATGGAAAGTCACGACACAGGGTATAGTAAAATTCAAAGAAGAACCATGGTTTGGTAACTTACCTCCCTTTCGAGTACATGAAGAAGACTGCAGTAATGAAAATCTGATCTGGCTAAGACAGCTATTCAATGAGACAGGGGGTTGGAATACACCGCTCATTCATAGTAAGTTCAGTCCCAACATAGCACAACAAATCTACCAAATAGACATTGAAGAAGGTGAAGATTCATTCAGATGGATAAATCATGATTCTGGTCAGTACAATATTAGAACGGGATATGAAGTAGCTTACAAGTTTTTTCATAAGCCTATGGAAGATCTTCATGTCAGATTTCAAAGTAGACAACTATGGAAATTTGCTCACGAAGGACTAGCAGTGAAGACAAATCTTCATAAGAGGATATCTCAGATCCCCAATTTATGCCTGCGATGTTCTTTATTGCCAGAAACGCACCTCCATGCTCTGATTTTCTGTCCGAGTGTTGTGCAAGTCTGGAATCAATCACCAGTAACAAGTGTGATTCCCAGATATTCGACTATGGAACCATGGGAGTGGTGGTGTCAGTTGATGGAAGCGGTGAGAAGAAGAAGAGACTCAAAAGAAAAAATCAGTCAAGTAAGTTACCTTCTATGGCAGATCTGGTTGTCCAGGAACGCTCTCATTTTTGAAAATTGTAAAGTTGAGGTTGGGGAAATTCTGTCCCAAGCTCTGACATTTGCGGAAGAATTTGGGCAACTTGAGAGGCATAGCAACAGAAACTAAAGAGGAGAGAATAGCTTGTCCTTTTTGTTTTAATCCCTACTGCTTTAGCTTGGTATTATTGTTTCTAGGAGTTCCCCAAATTTTTATTATTGTATATGCTTATCCCCGTTTGTGTGGGTATTGTAATTGAATCATTTAATTGCAATAAAAGTATTATCTTTGGAAAAAAAAACCAAGATTTAGAATAATATTAATTATAACTAATTCTTGTTATATTAGACTAACTTGGTTAAACTTGATTGACAAAAAAATTTAGATGTGTAGAATTATTTTAAATATATATAATAGTTAAACTCAATAATTTATATAATTTTTAGAAAATTATTTTGAATATTATCATTATTTATTTATGTATTTATTTATTTTATTTTTTATCTTTAATTGTTCTTAAATTATCTTTTGAGTAAAGGACAAATACGTTCCTGACTTTTTTCGTAGACATTTTCGTCCTCAAAGAATGGAAAATACATTAAAGTCCCTCACTCCTGAAAAACGTAGACATTTATATCCTTCCGTTGAATTCAGCCGTTTGCACTTGATGAAAAAGGCTGAACTGGCAGAGTTGGCGCTAAGCTGGCCGTAATAGAGGCCAGGTGGCATTAGAGCATTTCGTAACAGGACATATAAGTCCCTGGAGACGAAAATGACGCAGTTTCATTTCCTCCTCCAATCCTTCAAATTTGTCTGTCCTAATCCCTCGTCTACACAAAAACGGCGAAGTGGGTGTTGTGGGGAGTGGAGGGCAGAAAGGAAATTCTTTCTTTCAAGGCTCTCACAGTTGCTCACTTTCAGGTATTTCAGCTTCTGGGAACACACAGCAGATGGAGAAACTTGACGTAGACTCTTGCAACCAGAGATACTCACTTCTCTAAGATTTGAAGCTTTTGATAAATCTGGGAGCTGGATTAGGCTTGACGAACCATCTAGATCCACTTTCCTTAGACTTACAGGATTCTGAAATTAACTCATTAAAAGGTAGGTATACATGCATGTGTATGGCATCAAAATAATTTCACAATCTTGTTGGAATTATAAATGAAAAACAATGTTGTCTCTTTCCATACCTGTTCACCTTCCCAAAGCGTTTGAATCCACTATTGGGCATTATGATTTCAACAATTCTCTCAACACCAAAAGAAGACGGCAAAGATTTCAAAGGAAACGCATCCCAATGAAAATAGCTTAACTTCTTTGGCAGGGATGTAATATCTTCTGGAGCACACAACTTTCTTCTGAAATCGGGTGCATGAAATCTAACAAGCTTCAGTTCTGGCATTCTTTCAAATGTCTCAGGGTGCAACCTTATCGTATCAATTTCATACATGTTTAAAGTGATACTTTGAATAGCTTGAGTTCCCTACATAGTATGTATGTCAAAAGTAATATATATCAAAATGGGACAAAATTACAATATGGGTAATCTTACACTTACCTTACTGTATTTCAGTACTATATAGGTATCACAAGAATCCCATAGTCTACTGCGTTTTCCTGGATCATCTAGACATTCTTCGCGAACAATTTCACGACCCATTTCTCGAATTAAGTCATGCATTGACACACAATTGTTTGAAATGGAAATAAGAGCTTTATTACAAAGATTTGTCAACCCGATAGTAGTTGTGTATCCACATACAGCAATCAACAAGAGATTTTATCTGCTCTACTTCTGTATTTGTATCAAAGAAACATGCAAGTTCCAAAAATATAATCCGATCATTACGATCTAACTCAATCGCAATATACTTTGGATTTTTTCATCAGGCATCTTTTCAAGTTTGGCCAATTCACTTTCCCAATCTTGTTGAGTTTTTCCCTTTAAAGAAGGAACCCAAGATTTTTAATGCTAAAGGGAGGCCTTTGCAATAATTAAGCACTCTCTTGGATAACTCAACTTGTTATGCTTTTATAACGCAGTTTTGCTTAAAGGCATTCAAGTTGAAAAGCCGAAGAGATTCATCAGGATTCAATGTCTTAACTTCATGTATATGATCTGCATCAGCTGTAGCAAGAACATACTTATCTCTTGTTGTCACTATGATTCTGCTACTTGCCTCAAACCATGTATGTCCTCCACATAAATCTTCTATTTGATCTGAATCATTGACATCATCAAGAACAACAGGAACCTTTGTTCGACCAAGATAGATCTCAGTGGTAAAGCTTGTTTCTATTTTTGTTCATTCAAGACAGAAGGTAGCTACTGGAGCTACATGAAAAAAGAAGCAAATATGGAAAGGAATGAGCTGTCAAAGATCAAAGATTCATCAAGGGCCAAAATTCATTCTTAGGGCCAAAGTCAAGATGAAAGGCTCAGATTGATGAAGCTTGATGAGAAGGGATGAGAGAGAGGTACATGCATGTTGGTTTTGCTTTCAATTTTCCCTCTCTCTTCTCTCTATCCGAACCGGCTGTTTGTTGGAGAGTATGTTGGTGGCTTGGTTGAAACGGTTTCAACTTTGGAAGCTTCCCCTTCTATAATAAGGGTGAACGGCCAAGGGTTCAGACAAGGAGAGAAAGCACAGAGTTCTCATAGCTACCCAAGCTTCCTGAGTTCTTCTCCTTAAATGGGTTTTATTTTGTATTCTTTTCTTTAGTTTTGTTTGTCTGAGTCTCATGGTAAAAGGTAAATAGAGTGAGATTTGTAAGAAAAAATCAGTGAGAGAAAAAATGCAGAGAGAGCAAAATTAAAGAAAAAGCCATAGATGTCTAAGAGTTCCTTTGTACATCTGTATGTTGTGTTTCATAATCCTGTGGGAGATTCCCTTGCAAGTTGGGTTAGCACTTTGCAGTTGAAAGCTTGGTAGGTGTCCAAGTCAAGTTCAGATTTGGGGATAGAATCCAGATTTGTCCCGGATAGGAATGGGTAGTTCCTAGGGAAGAATTGGTATATGTAATCTGATGATTATAGTGAAATTCCGTCACAGTTGTGATGGAGACTGGATGTAGGATGCATTGCACTTAGCAGTTAAACCAGGATACTTTTGGGTGTGATTCTCTCTTTCTCTTCTACTCCAATTCTATTTCTGTTACGTAGGAGACAAAAATAAAAAATATCTCCTAACCGGTTACGAAACTAAAAGAAAATGTCTCTTAACTAGTTATGAGACAAAAATAGAAATATCTCCTAAAGTTTCTTTGAAAAAGCAGCAATTGATACTCAGAAAAGAGGGGCTAAGATTCAACCCCCCCTTTTCTTAGCCACTAATTACCATCAATTAGTATCAGAGCTTGGTCTCAGAGATCAAGCTTTGCAACTTAGAAAAAAGATCCTGATGGCGGCTAATAGTGGCTTAAATCTGGTAGTATACACTCTGACAGAAAGGCAATCAAGCAACAGACCCCATTCTTTAATAGAAAGAACTACAGTTACTGGAAAGAAAGAATGAAGATATTTATTCAATCAGTAGATTATAGACTTTGAAAGATAATCCTGAAAGGTCCACAATTTCCAACCACTACAGGAGCTGATGGTGTGGTTACACTCAAAGGTGAAGCTTATTGGAATGAGGAAGACAGAAAGAAAGTAGAGCTCAACGCCAAAGCAGTCAACTTGCTCAATTTTGCGGTCAGCTTCGAGGAATACCGACGGGTGTCAAGATGCACAATAGCAAAGAAAATTTGGGACAAGCTTTAAATCACTCATGAAGGCACAACTCAAGTCAAGAGGTCCAGAATAAACATGTTGAATAGAGAATATGAAATGTTCTCAATGAAGGAAGGAGAAATGATAAATGAACTATTTGAAAGATTCAACAATATCGTCACTGACTTCGATGCTATGAGGATCACATATTCTGAATCTGTGCTTGTGAGGAGAATATTGAGATGTCTCACTAAAGAGTAGGAAACTAAAGCAATAGTGATAGCTGAGAGTAGTAACATCGATTCTATGACTTACGATTATTTGAGAGGAAATTTACTTTCCTTTGAAAACACATATTTGAAAAAAGATACAAAAAAGAAAGGAATTGCTCTCAAATCTGTTACTAAACCTCTGGATGATGAATCCAGTGATAACTCATCTGAAAATAAATTTATTTTGTTTGCTAAAAAATTCAGGAAAATGGTGAAGATGAAGGAACGAAACAAAGGAGGCAGCTCAAGGAAGCCAAAAGGGATCTCAGTAAAGTGATCTGTTACAACTGTAAAGAAGCTGGACACTTCAAGTCTGATTGTCCTAAGCTGAAGAAGGAGGACAATCAGAAAAGAGGAAAGAAGAAAGGTCTCATGGCATCTTGGAAAGACTTGGAAAATGACCCTGATGAAGATGAAGAATTTGAAACCAAGTTTCAAACCTGTCTCATGGCTGATCACATAGAGCAGATGATGATGCAGGTTGTGAAACTGATGAGAACCAAGAAGTCAATCAAGAAAATTTCAAGTCCGTCCCAGCTGTTGAATCTATCTGTCCAAAAATGTCTCGTCAGAATGAAAGAGACATTTCTGTTTTGTCTCCTGAACAAGTCAGAGAATCCAGAACAGAATTGTCTACTGAAACTCAGCAAAGCAGAACCTTTCCTCAAAGGCCACAAGAATGGAAGTTTTTGAAGGGTTACCCTCATGAATTCATTATTGGTGATCCTTCCCAGGGCATAACCACTAGATCTTAAAGCAAGAAACACGTGGAACCAAGCAATGTTGCCTGCTTGTCCCAATTGGAACCTCACAATGAGAAGCAAGCTCTTGAAGATCCCTCATGGGTTAAATCTATGGAGGAAGAGCTAGCACAATTTGAGAAGAATGAGATTTGGACTCTTGTTCCAAATCCAAATGGTCAAAAGGTAACTGGTACAAAATGGATTTTTAAAAATAAATTGGGTGAGGATGGTAGTGTTGTTCGTAACAAGGCTAGATTAGTGGCCCAAGGTTATGATCAAGAGGAAGGTATTGATTTTGATGAGTCATTTGCTCCGGTAGCAAGAATGGAAGTAATTAGGTTGCTTCTTGCCTATGCTGCCCACAAGGGCTTTAAAATATTTTAAATGGATGTCAAATGTGTTTTTCTTAATGATTTTATAGATAGGGAAGTATTTATGGCTCAACCCTCTGGTTTTGAAAGCAAAGAGTTTTCAAATCATGTTTTTAAACTCTCTAAGACTCATTATGGCCTTAGGCAAGCTCCAAGAGTTTGGTATGAAAGATTTAGTGTCTTCTTGTTGGAAAATAAATTTCTAAAGGGTACCACTGATAATACTTTGTTTATAAAAGAATCTAATGATGATATCTTGCTTGTTCAAGTTTATGTGGATGACATTGTGTTTGGTTCGGCCAATGAAACCTTGTGTGAAGAGTTTAGAAAACTTATGATTAGTGAGCTTGAAATGAGTTTAATACGTGAATTAACCTTCTTTCTTAGTCTTCAAATTAAACAAACTCCTAGTGGTATTTTTATTCACCAAGGTAAATATGCAAAAGAGTTAATCATGAAATTTGGCCTTAAAAATTCCAAACCAATGGAAACTCCTATGCATCCAAACACAAAGCTTGACAAGGATGAAAATGGAAAAGTTGTGGATGAAACAAAGTATAGAGGAATGATAGGATCCCTCATGTATCTTACATCCTCTAGGCCGGATATTGTTCAAAGTGTTGGTGTGTGCTCTAGGTTTCAATCTCACCCAAAAGAATCCCATTTTTCGGCTGTTAAAAGAATCATTAGATACATTAAGGGCACATGTGATCTTGGCTTGTGGTATCCAAAATCTAATAAATTTTGTGCAGTAGATTTTTGTGATGCAGATTATGCGGGTGACCGAGTGGATAGAAGAAGCACTTTCGGAATGTGTTGTTTCCTTGGAAGCTCACTCAACATGTGGTCGAGCAGGAAACAAGGCACAGTCGCTTTATCCACTGCTGAAGCTGAATATATCTCTGCGGCAGCTTATTGTTCTCAACTTTTATGGCTAAAAACTCAATTAGAGGATTACAAAGTGAAAATCAATAGTATACCTCTGTTTTGTGATAATATGAGTGCTATAAACATTTCTAAAAATCCTATGCTGCACTCTAGAACTAAGCACATTGAAGTAAGATATCATTTTATTAGGGAACATGTGCAAAAAGGTACTATTAATATCCAATTGTGAAATCCGAAGAGCAACTTGCTGACATTTTCACTAAATCTCTGTGTAAAGATAGGTTTTGTTCATTAAGAAACAGTTTGGGGAAGATGGAGTTGAGTTTTGTTGAAAAAAAAGTGATTTCCATGCTTCTGTTTGTTTTTGTCTCGTAAGCAGCAGGGAGACAAATCTGGGTGATGAACAAGACAATGGAGAGATTGAACTTTGGTGCCTTGAACTCAAGCCCAATTAACCTCCTTTAAGCCCATTCCATGATACTGGCCCAATTTTATTTTTTTGGCATCATGTTTTCAATAAATTATTTTTTAATAATTTGTAGGAAGGTTTTCACATCATATCTTCAAAAAGGGGAGTTTATGTCAAATCAAATATTTTTTCCTTATTCTCTCCCACGTTTCAATGAAAAGACTTCTCAGTTACCATTTTGATTTTGATTTTTTCCTTATTAAAACCGTTTTTCATTAATTGTTGGGGCTTTAAATGAAATTCTCACCACTAAGCATTTATTGTGGCATAACCTCTCTCCACCTTCCACCCTCTTCAGCCTCTCTTCAACTTCTCCCTCTCTACTTCACTTCCTTCATCATGAGAAAGAAGCTAGCCACTCGTAGAAGTAGCAGAATCCCCATTGTCAAAAATCCTCCATCTTCCAAGGACCCTCCATCAGACACAGACATTCACATTCACTCCCACTCATCACCTTCACTCTCTTCTCACTCAACAGATTCCATGGTGTAGAACCTATGCACAATTACTCAAGAGGGGGGTGAATTGAGTATTGCAACAACAATGAATCTTTTTGCGAAAGTTAAAGACAATATACAAAAGTGTTATTGTACTAGTATTTTTCCAAGAGCTTAACTCAATTGCTAAGCATTTATAAGGAGCTTTTACTTTCCAATAGACACCAACTCAAATAAATTGATCAAGCTTTTCACCAATCGGACTTAAGCTACTCCTTAAGTACTTACGAAGCTACTTTTCGATCACAATTTATTTGCTCAAAGGTAAAAGACAATAATATTGAAGAGATGAGTTTGGAGAGATGCAAACGCTATTTAGAGTGGTTCGGCACAATCCTTGTCCTACGTCCACTTTATTTCTCAATCGCAATTGAGAAGTTCCACTATTCCCAAGCTTCAAGGTGCTCGCGCAAAACCTTTTACAATCCGAGTCCTTAGTTTCTAACACCTCACGGTATATGATCACCACTCGTATACTAACCCACTCCACTTAGAGATACCTTCTCTAAGATTTGCCTTGAGTACTTAGTATACCTCTTTGGTATCCTCACCGACTATAGTGTTTATAACTCTTGACTCAACCTTGGAGATCACACTCCAATTTACAAAGTGTACAAGAAAACAATTCTCAAAGAATTGTTGAGATGAAATGAGTACTCTCTAAAAGAGTGTATGATTACAAGTTTAGCACTATTGAACCAATTGATATTGCTCTCTCAAATTGTGTATTATAACACCTTAAAAAATGTGTAGAATGAAAGAATATGAACAAGATAGTTTGCAAATACTCAAGTATTTGAAATAAGGCTTTAATCCATCTATTTATAGACTCCCCAAACCTTAGAAACGTTGGGGAGTTAGTGGGATGGAGCCTTTTTGTCAAAACTAGCCGTTTTTTTATGTTTTTGAATCATTTGCATCGATGCATAACACTTTGCATCGATGCAAATGTGTCTTTGAAGCTGAAATTTGAATTTTCAGCTAGGTTGCATCGATGCAAACATCTTTGCATCGATGCAACAAGTCGTTGCATGCTTTGCATCGATGCAAGATGAGTGTGCATCGATGCAAACCTTAAAGAATGGCTTAAAATCACTTCAAAATACTTAGGATTGATCTCAAACTTGTTGGAGTCAATTCCTATGCTTTTGTACCTTTGAAAACAAGTTTTAAACCATTTGGCTAGCATCGAATTGCAAGATGTGCATCAAAACATTTTGTGAGTGTGTGTTGAGAGATTTAGCAATTGGTTCTTAACAAGAAGTTACCTAAGTCCTAAGACACTATACTTGTCTTCAAATGTTGTGGACTTGAGTTTCTTGTTGTTGTTGTGTTGCTTTCAACTCTTCATTCCTCAACGTTGAATGTTGGTTGATCTTTCAACATGCTTGTTCATTCAAGTTGTTTGTTGGTTTGTCTTTCATGTCGTTTATTGGTTTGTCATTCATCAAAACCTACGAATACAAACTTCGCATACAAGCAACATGATTTACAATTTCCCCCTTTTTGATAATGACAAACCAATTTTGAGGATATGCATTTATAAATGATTTTGAAAGCAACAATAATGTACTTTGTTTTATAGAAAGCTTTGGAGAAGACTTCACAAAAAAAATTTTTGCAGGAGTTCCCCCTAAATATGTGCATTTGTTCCCTTAAAGGGTGTTTATCAAAGAAAACGATTTAGATATCAAAGTTTTTGCTTAGCGGAAGTCTTTTTGAAATCATTGTTTCGCAAACTTATTTCTTCTTTTCAAATCCTCAAACTTCTTCTTTTTCAAAAGTTCAAAAGTTCAAATATCCTCAAACTTCTCTTCCCCCTTTTGACATTATCAAAAAGAAAGGAGTTTGAAATGTGTCATAGAAGAATGCATAAAACAATGAATTTTTTTTAAGTTCAATTTCTCTATTAATCTCAAGGATGAGATATTCCCCCTTTCAAAAAGAATTTGATTTCCTCTTTTTATATATAACAAGCATGCATAATTCCCCCTAAAGAAGTGAAATATATCAAAGCATGCACATTAACTTAAAATAGGGGTACCAAGCCTATTTTGAGTTATTCACCAAATAAGCATACAAGCATTAATCATTAAACAAAATTATGAAGGAAATATCAAAGTATTTAAACCATAATAGAAATCCTTAGCTTACTAGGAGTTAGTTTAACAATTCATATAATCAAATAAACATAAAGCAATAAAAAGTGACTTGATGAAGAGGAGACAATCAATCTTGGTCTTCATCATCATCATTATCCTCTTCATACGGTAGGTGGATGCCGAAATGCTCATATAAGTCATCAATACGACGATCCAAGCGACCCGTGCGATGATCTACACGAGACACACGACGATTAAGTGCTTCAAGTTGCCTACCATGCTCTACTTCAATCCTTTGGATGTTTTGGTTGATGGATTGTAATTCTCTCATTACATCAACCAAGGAGGGTGGTTCTTGAGCTTGAGGTGCTCTTGGAGGAGCTTGCTCTTGAGGACCTTGTTCATCAACATTTCTTCTTCCCATTTTGTTGAGAATATGAGTGTTGATACAAGATTGAGGTGGTACTTCCTTGGCAATCTCATTTGATACATCAATACCAACATAATCAAAGACTTTAGACCATAGGCAAAGGAATCCTAATCCACCATTCCTATCCTTCATCTTGAGCCTAATCATATGTTGTACTATAAAGTATGGCCAATTAATCTTAATCCCATTCATCATAGCCCACATGACAATCAAATCTTCATCATTTACATTCGCATGCCCGGATATTCTAGGTTGCAATACATAGGTGACTAGATATAACAAAGTTCTATGTTCCGCACTCATTGAATTGTAACTAATTTTGGAGTGAGCTCCTTGTACAAGGTTGAACAAATGCATGGCATTGTCCTTTGAATAACCCCATTCATCAATTGGGGTTTTACCACCTTGAAACAAGTCACCTTGATTTGGCAACTCCCAAATGGTGGCTAACTCATCACCATCTAGCCTATAATCCTTTCTTCCTATCTTGAAGAATAATGTGAAATTTGATTCATCTTCCTCATCAATCTCAATCATGAGTGTACTATAGGCTATGGCAACTAAATCCAGATAATATTTACTCTTAATTTGAACAAAATCCATGAGGCCTTGATGAACTAGAATAGCCTTAAGAGTATCAAACTTATGAATGACAAGAAGGGTCAGATCCAAATATCTCGGAGGAATTTCCTTTCTTCCGGCGAGCCTTGCCTCATAGAATTGAAGATCTTCATTAGAAGCAAAGTACCTTGCCAAAGGATGATCATTTGGAGGTGGAACCACACTTGAAGAGCCTTTTGACTTCTTGATGGTTCTCTTGATTCTAGGCATTGTGGATGATTTTGTTTTATGGGTTTTGTAGAGGAGAATGTGGGGACTTCAAATATGTAATTTGTTTGTAGTGGGTATCTAAGTTTTGTGAGTTGTATGAAGCTATATGTGAGCTTGTTTTGGAGGTTATGGAGGTTTG
The DNA here is from genome assembly GCF_003086295.3 of Arachis hypogaea. Lineage (NCBI taxonomy): Eukaryota > Viridiplantae > Streptophyta > Magnoliopsida > Fabales > Fabaceae > Arachis > Arachis hypogaea. The sequence goes on along the minus strand of NC_092041.1, from coordinate 118,882,098 downwards.
AATGTGGGGATATGAGTTGTGAGGTTGAAGATGATGAAAAAGTGGGGTTTTGTTGCTCAAAAATGCCAAATTCACGTGTTTTTGTGCAATTTGGTCGTGTTTGCATCGATGCAATAGGCTTTGCATCGATGCACATAGCACGTTGTGTGCTTTGCATCGATGCAAAGCTTGGTTGCATCGATGCAACATGCATCATTTTGCCCAAAATCACCAAATTTTCATCCTTTGGTGGTTCTTTCTTCAATCCTTTGAGTTCCATCATGTATATACTCACTTAAACCATTATAAACTTCAAGTTGTTGATCCTCCATTGTTTATAATCTTCAAATTCTTCAATCTACCTCAAGATTAATCACTCATTCATCAACTCATAAACCTACAAAACAATGGCTAATTGGATATCTCCAATGCTTAAGTTAGTAAGAGATACAAAAATAGCAATATAAATACAATGAATTCAAACAAATCATATTAGATTAGAATCCAAGATACCAAGTTCATTTCGGATGTTAAAAAAACTTTCTTTACATAAAGGTTTAGTGAAGATGTCCGCTAGTTGTTTACTAGTTTCGACAAATTCAATAACCACATCACCCTTTTGAACATGGTCCCTTATGAAGTGATGTCTAATCTCAATATGCTTGGTTCTTGAATGTTGAACCGGATTCTTGGTTAAATTTATTGCACTAGTATTATCACATTTGATAGGAATGTGATCAAGCATGAGTCCATAGTCCATAAGTTGTTGTTTCATCCATAAAATTTGGGCGCAACAACTACCGGCGGCTACATACTCGGCTTCGGCGGTAGACAAGGCTACACTTACTTGTTTCTTACTATGCCATGAAACAAGAGAGTTTCCTAGCAAGTGACAAGTGCCGCTAGTGCTTTTCCTATCCAATTTGCAACCGGCAAAATCGGAATCGGAATAACCAATCAAATCACAAGTGGATCCTTTCGGATACCACAATCCAACATTTAATGTTCCTATGAGATACTTCATAATCCTTTTCACCGCACTTAAGTGAGATTCCTTAGGATTAGCTTGGTATTTCGCACACATGCATACACTAAACATGATATCTGGCCTACTTGCCGTTAGATAAAGTAATGATCCTATCATGCCTCTATACTTCTTTACATCTATGCTTTTACCTTGTTCATCTTTGTCAAGGTAGCAAGTAGTGCTCATTGGTGTGTCCATTGCCTTAGCATTGTCCATTCCAAATCTTTTGAGCAATTCCTTGCAATATTTGGTTTGGCTAACGAAAGTTCCTTCTTTTCCTTGTTTGATTTGAAGACCAAGGAAGAAGTTGAGTTCGCCCATCATGGACATTTCAAATTCACTTTGCATGAGGTTTGAGAAAAACTTGCAAAGTGATTCGTTAGTTGAACCAAATATTATGTCATCGACGTAAACTTGTACCAAAAAGATATTTTTGTTTTCAATCAAGATAAATAAAGTTGTATCAACCTTCCCTCTTCTAAAACCCTTTTCTATTAAAAACTTGCTCAAACGTTCATACCAAGCTCTTGGAGCTTGTTTAAGACCATAAAGAGCTTTCTTGAGTTTAAAAACATGATTAGGATTTTCATAATCCTCAAAACCGGGAGGTTGTTCAACATATACTTCTTCTTGAATGAAACCATTAAGAAAGGCACTCTTAACATCCATTTGATAAAGTTTAAAGTTATAAGAGGATGCAAAAGCAAGTAACATCCTAATTGCTTCTAATCTAGCTACGGGAGCATAAGTTTCGTCATAATCAATGCCTTCCTCTTGATTATAACCTTTAGCTACTAATCTAGCTTTGTTTCTAACAATTGTACCATTTTCATCGAGTTTATTTCTAAAAACCCATTTTGTTCCTACAATTGTTTGATTACTTGGTTTAGGCACCAATTCCCAAACGTCATTTCGTTTGAATTGGTTAAGCTCCTCTTGCATTGCCATAGCCCAATGTTCATCATCAATTGCGGACTCAATAGTAGATGGTTCAATTTGAGAAACAAAAGCACTATATGCAAATAAATTTCTAAAAGTGGATCGAGTTGTTACCCCTTTCGAAACATCACCAATGACGTTGTCTAGAGGATGATCCTTTGAAGTACGCCAATCCTTTGGAAGTGCATTTATTTGTGCTTGTGATGGTTCAATTTCTTCAACTTGAACACTATCCTTTGTTGAGCTTGTAGAGGCTTCATTTAAATCTTTTTCTTTGTCTTCACCATTCAAATTTAGTGAATCAAAGTTTTCTACATTTTCATCAAAATCTTTTCTAACACAACAACGGTTAGTTTCATCAAAAGCGACATGAATACTTTCTTCCATAGTCATGATGCGTTTATTATATACTCTAAAAGCTTTGCTAGTTAAAGAGTAGCCTAAGAAGATTCCTTCATCAGCCTTAGCATCAAATTTGCCTAAGTTATCTTTTCCATTATTTAGAATAAAGCATTTACAACCAAAGACGTGAAGGTGGGAAATATTTGGCTTTCTTCCTTTGTACAATTCGTACGGTGTTTTCTTAAGAATAGGTCGAATGATAATCCTATTCATAACATAACACGCGGTACTAACCGCATCCGCCCAAAAGTACTTAGGAATATTAGCCTCATTGAGCATAGTTCTCGCCATTTCTTCTAAATGATGATTTTTCCTTTCAACCACACCATTTTGTTGTGGTGTTCTAGGAGAGGAAAAATTATGCTCAATGCCATTTTCTTCACAAAAAGTTTCAAAAAGATTGTTTTCAAATTCTCCACCATGATCACTTCTAATAGATGATATATGCAAATTCTTTTCATTTTGAATAACTTCGGCTAATCTTTTGAATGCTCGAAATGCATCACTCTTGTTTGCTAGGAACAAGGTCCATGTAAATCGAGAGTAATCATCAACAATAACTAAAGCATAGTAATTGCCACCAAAGCTCATAGTCCTAGAAGGACCAAATAAATCCATGTGCAAAAGTTGTAATGGCCTTGTTGTTGAAACAATGTTTTTGGATTTAAAAGAGGCCTTTACTTGTTTTCCCTTTTGACATGCGTCGCAAAGAACGCTTTTTTCAAAACGTAGCTTTGGTAAGCTAATTACTAACTCTTTAGAGACCAACTTGCTAAGATGGTCCATGTTAGCATGAGCTACTCTACGATGCCATAACCAAGTTTCATCATTTTTACTAACAAGGCATTTCACATCATTTGAGGAAACTTCATTTAGATTAATCATGTATACATTGTCAACACGGTGCCCAATTAGCACAATTTCATTAGTGTCTTGCCTTTTTATCAAACAACATTTTGAATCAAAGGTGACTAAGTTTCCTTTGTCACAAAGTTGGCTAACACTAATGAGATTATGTTTGAGACCTTTGGCAAGTATAACATTATCTATGGAGGTAGAAGGATTTTTACCAACTTTTCCAACGCCGATTACTTTGCCGGTGTTGTTGTCTCCATAGATCACGTTTCCTCCGTTTGTAGGCTCTATTGCGGTGAACTTTGATTCATTGCCGGTCATGTGTTTGGAGCATCCACTATCAACATACCAATTTGTATCCTTAGCTCCAACACGTACCTACAAAACAATTAAAATTGGGATTTAGGTACCCAAGTGAATTTGGGTCCTTGATGGTTAGTATGAGCATAATGCCCATAAGGTGCCCATCTCGTATCTTGACTACGAAAGTTTATATGTTTAATTCTAGTAAAGCATACGGGTGCTATATGACCTACTTTATTACAATAATGACATATGACATTTGGATTATGCATCCTATGCATGTTTCTAAATGGTTGCCTAGGTTGTTTCCTAAATGCAACATCTTTTGATCTATATGCATTGTGATTATAATTTCTAAATGAAGCATGTTGAGGAGGATGTTTAAAGGCTTCATTCCTTTTAGGCATGCTTGCCTTTTGGGCTTGCGGTTGCCTAATAGGAGTTTTAGCATTTTTAAATTTTCCTTTTTCAAAACCTAAACCTTCCTTATTATGAACATGCTTTTGGTTTTTCAACATTTTATCTAAGTTCTTTGAAGATTCATTGAACTTAGCTAAAGTGTTCTTAAGATTTGTAATTTCATTTTCATGCATTTTACAAGATTTGTATGGATCACTACTTGTGCTACACTTATCTTTTCCAAGATTGATATTCTCGTTTTTCAACATCTCATTTTGTTTTAAAAGATCCATATTCTTTTTCTTTAGGAGAGAATAATCTTGGGTAAGTTTTGTGTACACCTCAAGTAAGGCATCATATTCATCTTGTAAATTAAAAGAAGTGGAGTTGTCATCACTAACCTTTTCTTCGCTTGCCATTAAGCAAAGATTTGCAACCTCGTCGTCATCGGAGTCGGATTCATCCTCGTTCTCCCATGATATGTATGCTTTCTCCTTCTTCTTAAATTTCTTTTTTTGTCCTCCTTTTGAAGTTTTGGACAATTGGGTTTGATGTGTCCAACTTCTCCACACTCATAGCATTTTGGTACCTTTGTTTTGCTCTTGAAGTTTTTCTTCATTGCAAACTTATTGAATCTTTTTAATAAGAGTGCAAATTCTTCATCTCCTTCTTCTTCATTATCATCACTCTCTTCTTGTAGTGATGTTGTTTTAAGGGCGAGACTTTTCTTCTTGCTTTCTTCACCTTTTTGTCTATTTAGCATAGTCATTTCATAGGTGAGAAGATTACCTCGTAGTTGATCAAATGTAAGTTGATCATAGAGCCTTCCTTCCACAATGGCGTTCACTTTGGAGTTCCATTTTGGTGTAAGGCTTGTAAGCACCTTGGTCACAATTTGTTTATCATTGTATTTTGTGCCAAGCATGCTTAGATTGTTGAAGATCTTGGAGAGTCTTTCAAGAGCTTCTTCAATGCTCTCTTCATCTTTCATTTTAAAATTTTCCCATTCATGAACCAACATAAATACCTTTGATTCTTTAACGTGGTCGGTTCCTTCGTAAGTGATTTGGAGTTTATCCCAAATCTCTTTAGCGGTTTCACATGTAGAGATCTTCATATAATCATGCTCGTTAAGTGCACAATGAATGAAGTTGATGGCTTTATCATTCATTGCCACTTTCTTCCAATCATCGTCACTATATTCATCTTCTCCTTTCGGTACTTGCTTTGAGACGGAGACTTCTCCTTCTTTAGCGCTTGTTGTCTTTGTTGGAATGTGATTTCCATTCTCAATCACTTTCCAAATTCTCACATCTTGAGAACGGATCCAAATTCTCATCTTATTTTTCCAATAAGAGTAATTTGTTCCGCTAAAAAGAGGAGGTCTAGCAGTTGAGTTACCTTCGCTAGTGTTGTTGTTGTTAAAGCTTGTGCTTGCCATGATCTTTTCCCTTAAACGGTTAAGTCTTTCAAAGGGTTAAGCTCTGATACCACTTGTAGAACCTATGCACAATTACTCAAGAGGGGGGGTGAATTGAGTATTGCAACAACAATGAATCTTTTTGCGAAAGTTAAAGACAATATACAAAAGTGTTATTGTACTAGTATTTTTCCAAGAGCTTAACTCAATTGCTAAGCATTTATAAGGAGCTTTTACTTTCCAATAGACACCAACTCAAATAAATTGATCAAGCTTTTCACCAATCGGACTTAAGCTACTCCTTAAGTACTTACGAAGCTACTTTTCGATCACAATTTATTTGCTCAAAGGTAAAAGACAATAATATTGAAGAGATGAGTTTGGAGAGATGCAAACGCTATTTAGAGTGGTTCGGCACAATCCTTGTCCTACGTCCACTTTCTTTCTCAATCGCAATTGAGAAGTTCCACTATTCCCAAGCTTCAAGGTGCTCGCGCAAAACCTTTTACAATCCGAGTCCTTAGTTTCTAACACCTCACGGTATATGATCACCACTCGTATACTAACCCACTCCACTTAGAGATACCTTCTCTAAGATTTGCCTTGAGTACTTAGTATACCTCTTTGGTATCCTCACCGACTGTAGTGTTTATAACTCTTGACTCAACCTTGGAGATCACACTCCAATTTACAAAGTGTACAAGAAAACAATTCTCAAAGAATTGTTGAGATGAAATGAGTACTCTCTAGAAGAGTGTATGATTACAAGTTTAGCACTATTGAACCAATTGATATTGCTCTCTCAAATTGTGTATTATAACACCTTAAAAAATGTGTAGAATGAAAGAATATGAACAAGATAGTTTGCAAATACTCAAGTATTTGAAATAAGGCTTCAATCCATCTATTTATAGACTCCCCAAACCTTAGAAACGTTGGGGAGTTAGTGGGATGGAGCCTTTTTGTCAAAACTAGCCGTTTTTTTATGTTTTTGAATCATTTGCATTGATGCATAACACTTTGCATCGATGCAAATGTGTCTTTGAAGCTGAAATTTGAATTTTCAGCTAGGTTGCATCGATGCAAACATCTTTGCATCGATGCAAGATGAGTGTGCATCGATGCAAACCTTAAAGAATGGCTTAAAATCACTTCAAAATACTTAGGATTGATCTCAAACTTGTTGGAGTCAATTCCTATGCTTTTGTACCTTTGAAAACAAGTTTTAAACCATTTGGCTAGCATCGAATTGCAAGATGTGCATCAAAACATTTTGTGAGTGTGTGTTGAGAGATTTAGCAATTGGTTCTTAACAAGAAGTTACCTAAGTCCTAAGACACTATACTTGTCTTCAAATGTTGTGGACTTGAGTTTCTTGTTGTTGTTGTGTTGCTTTCAACTCTTCATTCCTCAACGTTGAATGTTGGTTGATCTTTCAACATGCTTGTTCATTCAAGTTGTTTGTTGGTTTGTCTTTCATGTCGTTTGTTGGTTTGTCATTCATCAAAACCTACGAATACAAACTTCGCATACAAGCAACATGATTTAGAATACATGGCACGTAAGGGAACCCATGCAAGGGCGACATCAAGGCAGGAAGATGCTTCATCTAAGAGGAACACTAAGGAAAAGAATCAAATCCCTGAAGAAGAAGAAGAATCACCACTTCCTTCTCCACAACCATCACCACCACTTCGGCGTTCCACCCCCTTATCCCTCTAGTCGGTCTCAGCATTCAACAAGGCCAGTTCTTTGTGACACCAGAGAACCCTCAAACTTGGACTCATTGGATTTCAAAAACAAATATGGTAAAAGCCACTCCCACTTTGATCTTGTCCGTTTCATATCTTGCGCTACTTTTGAATTTCACTCTCAAGTTTTGGTGAATCGTCACCTTTGTGCTTCTTTTATGGTAAATCTAGAAAATCTTTGTGAAAAAGGAATTGATTTCACTGCATTTTTTGATGATCTCAAATGGGCTCCACTTTTCAAAATTCAAAAACCAATTTATCCGAACTTGGTTCGAGAATTTTATGTAAATATGATGTTTCATGATGGTGCATTACATTCATATATTAAAAAGGTTCACCTCACTCTAAATAGAGATATTATAAGTGCTGCCTTAGAGTACCAAGATGAAGGAGCTAAGGCTTACATGTCTGGTAAATGGGACAACCATGTTGGGGTTTTCCTTCAAGTAGCCTTGACTCGGGTTTGTGAAAATTTCTCTGCTCTTGATGGTACAACTCTGACCCACAAGGCTCTCGAACTTGTGCGAGCCTTGCTTCATCGTATCATTAATCATATTTTGATGCCTCAAAGTGGTTCTTACCAAAGAGTTATGGTTTGTAACACTCTTGTGCTTTTTGCTATTCTCAATTCTGCATCCATTTTATTTGCATATCTTATGGTGAGACATATGTGGGACTGTGTCCACAGCGATAAGAAAGCAAATCTGCCATATGAAATGTTTCTAACATGCATCTTTGAGTACTTTAATGTTTATTTGAGCAATGAGCCTGTTGAAAATAGGGTTTTCACAATTAAAGGATGAGGGGTTCGTGATTCTGTTAAAGGTAAAAAGGACAAGAGTTCAATGGCATCAATATTTTCTGATAGTGAAAGTGAAAGTCTTCCTTTTGAATCTACTCGAATTTCTAAAACTGTCAAGGATGTTCTGAATGAGTTCTCCAACATGTCTAGTATGATGGTCAGGTCATACAAAGAGGCTCGAAAGCAACCCTATGAAAATGAAAAGGCCTGGACCAAATGCCATGAAAGGGTTAATCTGCTGATTAAGAGCTTGGAAAAGGACATGGCTCATTCTAAAAAAGAAGACGATCATCTTGATTCTGACATCAATCTTTCTTATGCTTAAAGATTTGCTCACTGCTGCTTATGAACTTGGACAATTTTCTTTGGTTGGTTTTTTGAACTTAATTTCTCTTGAACTGTTTTGGATGATTGTACTCAATAACTTTGATACTCTGTTTATGTTTTAATATCAATATTATGCATTGTCTTGCTGTTTTATCTATTTTGCAGGTTCCTTCTTAATGACAATAAGGGGAGGAAAATTTAAAAGAGGCTGAATTGAAAATCGAATTGGGACTGCCAATTCTTGCTCTGTTTTGGGGCTCTCTTTTGATTATTGTTTCATGTCATTTTTTGATATCCTGTTTTGGTGGAAGAATATTGTGTTTTACTGCTTGCTATATATATTTTTTTCTTGATATGTTGCTTTGTTGGCAGAATTTTTTCTATACTTTAAGTGTTAGATCATTTGCTTGAAATGTACTCTCAATGTACTATGTCCTGCTCTGTTTTATATTTTGAGTACAATTTCTATGAGCAGCATGTTATTAGAAAGTTTACAAGTTAGCCTTGACTTTGTTTATAAAAATTGCTCAAATACAAGCCTTTTTATGGCTCGATTTTTAAGGTTCCATGGGTTGAATATATAAAATTTTTTTTGGAATTGTTCAAAGAAGTTACAGGTACTGCTTCCATTGGACATAAGCACACATAAAGGGGGAGCAATGTGATAAATTGAAAGGGGAGGATTCGGCCAAAATCTTCAAGGGAGTTTTCTAATCCTATTCATTTTCAATTCAATTTTTAATAATATTTGTCATTAAGGGGGAGATTGACGAGTTTGGAAAACTTGAAATTTTTATAATGTTCAAACATTATTAAAAAATGTTAAATAGAAAAAAATTGTTAATTTTTTATTTCAAATTGTTTGGTTGATGAATTTTGTTTAGTGTGCAGATTTTGATTATTGGACCAAAAAGAAATATAAGCCCAATTTGATAAGTGAAATAATTTACTTTGTAGATCACTCAAGTTGTTAAAGCTTGTATTGGAGATAAGCCCAAACCTCAGGCCCATTTTGATAAAACAAAATGATGAAGAAAGTGGCCCAAGGATGTCATACATTGATCACAAAACAAAAGGGGTCCAATTTGTTGATGCACCATTCGGTTACCTACTTCCATGGTATATGGAATCCAAATTTTAATTAAATTAAACTCATGCATTGGTAACTGAAAGAGAAAATTTAAATTGATTTAATTGCATTAAATGCTCCACACGTTACTTTATGCATAGGAGAATGGAAGTGGAAATTAATTTTTTTTAATTTCATTTATTGCTTCCTTCGAAAGTTTCTTTCTTTCTTCTCTCTCTTCTCTCTCTTTGTTTCAGTCATTTCATTGTCAGAGAAGAAGATAGCAAGAGCAAGTTATCAGAGAAAAACAGTGAAGTTATGAAGAAAAAAAGGCTAGGTTGATGATGGTTTCTGAACAAGGAAGATCCGAAGCATAGTGTGGCTAAGATCTTTGTCATTGAAGGCAAGATTTCAAGAAGAAGTCTCAAGATCTTCATGCCTAGAATAGAAGCAACCGGACTCGGTCAAAGAAGAAGATATCAGTGGTAAAGCTCGTTTCTATTTTTGTTCATCCAAGACAGAAGGTAGCTACTGGAGCTACGTGGAGGAAGAAGCAAATATGGAGAGGAAAGAGCTGTCAAAGATCAAAGATTCATAAAGGGCCAGAATTCATTCTTGGGGCCAAAGTCAAGATGAAATGCTCATATTGATGAAGCTTGATGAGAAGGGATGAGAAAGAGGTACATGCATGTTGGTTTTGCTTCCGATTTTCCCTCTTTCTTCTCTCTGTTCAAACTGGCTGTTTGTTGGAGAAGATGTTGATGGCTTGGTTGAACCGGTTTTAACCTTGGAAGCTTTCCCTTCTATAATAAGGGTGAACGGCCAAGGGTTCAGACAAGGAGAGAAAGCACAGAATTCTCATAGCTACCTAAGCTTCCTGAGTTTTTCTCCTTCAATGGGTTTTATTTTGTATTCTTTTCTTTAGTTTTGTCTGTCTGAGTCTTATGGTAAAAGGCAAATAGAGTGAGATTTGTAAGAAAAAACCAGTTAGAGGAAAAAGGCAGAGAGAGCAAAATTAAAGAAAAAGCCATAGATATCTAAGAGTTCCTTTATACATCTGTATGTTATGTTTCATGATCCTGTGGGATTTCCTTACAAATTGGATTAGTACTTTGCAGTTGAAAGCTTGGTAGGTGTCCAAGTCAAGTTCAGCTTTGGGGATAGAATCTGGATTTGTCCCAGATAGGAATGGGTAGTTCCTAGGGAAGAATTGGTGTATTTAATATGATGATTATAGTGAAATTTTATCACAATTGTGATGGAGACTAGATGTAGGCTGCATTACACTTGGCAGCTGAACCATGATACTTCTAGGTGTGATTCTCTCTTTCTCTTCTACTCCAATTCTGTTTCTGTTGTGTAGGAGACAAAAATGAAAAATATCTCCTAATCGGTTATGAGACAAGAAGAAAATGTCTCTTGACTAGTTATGAGACAAAAACAGAAATATCTCCTAAAGTTTCTTTGAAAAAGCAGCAATTGATACTCAGCAAAGAGGGGCTAAGATTCAACCCTCCCTCCTTTTCTTAGCCACTGATTACCATCAATTGGTATCAGAACTTGGTCTCAAAGAGATCAAGCTTTGCAACTTGGAAAAAAGATCCTGATGGCGGCTAACAGTGGCTTAAATCTGGTGGCATACACTCTGACAGAAGGGCAGTCAAGCAACAAACCCCATTCTTTAATAGAAAGAACTACAGTTACTAGAAAGAAAGAATGAAAATATTATTTCAATGAGTAAATTACAGACTTTGGGAGATAATTCTGGAAGGTCCACAATTTTCAACCACTACAGGAGCTGATGGTGTGGTTACAATCAAAGGTAAAGCCGATTGAAATGAGAAAGAGTGAAAGAAAGTAGAGCTCAACGCCAAAGCAGTCAACTTGCTCAACTTTGCGGTCAGCTTTGAGGAATACCAACGGGTATCAAGATGCACAATAGTAAAAAAAAATTTGGGACAAACTTTAAATCACTCATGAAGGCATAACTCAAGTCAAAAATGATATAATTATATATTCTTCACTTAAGTTTTTTTATTTTCTCTGTCTCTATGCCTCATTCTCTATATTTCTATTTCAAAAATATAATTCAAATGCAACTTGTCTTTTATTCTAACAAAATAATTAAACAAGATATAATTATATATTTAATTTTTTTTAGTAGATGAAAAATAACAACACCTCAAAAGGAGTGTTGCTATAACATATTTCATATACCAAAAGATCAATCAACACTAATTTTCACCCCCAGAAAATGAAATACGCCAAAGTTAAAAGTGATGTAGACATAGAACCTACCTTTTGAATTGAGAATCTTCACTAAGATGAGATCCACAAGAAGAGTAGACATTTTTCCCAAATATTTATATATATTCTGCGCCTTTCTAATAATAGATTGTGAAAAGGAACTAATAAGAGACGAGAAAAGAAAAAAGAATGAATAAAATCAAACCTTTTTTCTTTTTAGACGTCCTACCTTGTATTTAATAATTTAAAATAAAAAGAAAACCTTACTAACTATTAATCATTTGAGCTATCACGGTGTCATTCTTCTGATAATAAAAGAATATAATAAATATAAGAATTAAAATATTATAAAGATATTATTTCATATTAAAATTCTAAAATGTTATTTATTTGAAATATGTTAAATTTTTTAAAAAAATAAAAAATAAAAACTAATATTTTACAATAAAGAGAATATTTAAAAATTTAAATTGATTAAACCAAGATTCATCCTACCTCAATTTAGTCCTTGAGAATTTAAATGTATATGATATTATTTATTTTATTTATTTATTTTCTTGAATATATTTTATTCTACATGTATCTTTTATGACTAACTAGATGTCACAGATATTTTTGTGGCAAGATAAAAGTCACAAAAGATGACATTATATATATTCTTTTGAGTGACTAATTGTCAAAATTTATTTTGGGGCTACTATTTTTTAATGTTTTATTTTGTTATATTTTTCCTAGATCAAAAGAATCAAATTTCATTAATCCAAAGTAAAAAAATTAATCCAAAGTAAAAAAAACAAAGGACAGTCTTTCCCTTTCCGTCTTTATTTTGAAGCACAAAGGTTTTTTCTGTTTTTTTTTTTTTTTTTGGTCAGGAAGCACAAAGGTTTGTTTTTAACCATATTGCATTTTTTTTCTTTTGGATACTTTTATCCGTTTTGGACTGGGTGTGTTTTTTGGGCTGAGTGGGCACAAAACATTAATTAAAGCATAATGATAATTCCATGACAAAAAACAAAGCATAAAAATAATTATGTGTATTACCCATTGTAGTTTAAAACTTTAAATTCAGTAAATTGAATTATAAATCATTTTAACTTATTCGACAAAGTTAATCTGAGTTTATTTTTAAGCTCCAAAGTCTCCAACCATGATTTCATTTCCCCCTTTTTTTTTCCCTTTACACCAGATCATATTTTGCAAAATAGAAACCAATCAAAGTGATATTCACTATTTAATATTTATAGACACTTCGTTGAATTAAGATAATTCTATTGCAAAAACCAAGAGTGTAACCTTATTTTTCCTTAAAATTTTTGGAGCAGCATGTAGCATTTGGGTTTCACATTTTCTCTGATTTCAAGTCATAGACTAAGATCTCAAATTTACCTACACTTCAAACAAGGTCAACATTCTATTTTAAAGGAAAAGTTCAACAGCCATGAATAGAATACAAATCAATCTATACAGCCACTGCCTTCAATATAAAGCTGGAACAAGTTTTGTATACCTTAATGCATGATTTAGATTTATATGATGCAAGAATTCAGAGTTTTGGATTTTTTATTTCTTGACTTTTGTTAATGCTGAAAAACCATTGAAGAATCCAAGATCAAACCATTTTCTGAGGCTAAAAAAGGGATAGTTTCTTAGTTTCATCTCCAAGACCTAGAACAGCATCCAAAACTTCATTACATGATTCAGACATGATTAAGCTTAGTTTTCAACTTAAATTCTCCCTCTTATCATTATTCTTGTGGTAGTATCAAATGGTACATAGGCTCAAAACAGTGTGCACTTCGGTTAGAAAAAAATAGCACTAAAGAAACATAATAAAACTAACTATAACCTAATTTTCTTTTTTGATGTAGTACGTAACATCTATATTGGCTACACAAACTAACAAAATTCATTTTACAACCATAACCGTTCTTTCTCTAATCTCAATTTAATTTAGCCTTTAAAATTATAACCATGATTTAATCTAGTCATTGACTTTAAAATGTTCAATTTAGTCCTCAAAATAAGAATTCATAATCCAATTTGGTCACCAAAATTTCATAATAACTAAATTGACTCATGCATACAATCTCAATAATAAAACTAAACCTTTACTTACAATTATAATAAGCATATCATTTCAGCTTATACATCACTACATAGAGCACCTGAGAGATATATAATCATTCATGTATCTCTATCTAGCTGCTTAAATTTTTGGTATAATTAGTTTCATAACATTGTTTCAAAATTTATCCAGCAAAAAGTATAAGGCAATCACACCTTTGAGATAAGTGATTTCATAGAAAAATCTATATCTAACAATGATAAATGGAATGTATCAGACTTAAATATAACTAAAGCAAATTAATCACATTTATTCTCATTCTTTAACAAAAATAAAATTAGCAAATGAACCATTGAAGCATAGTATCAAACACCACACGGACATTTTCCAATTTTTCCCCTTCTATAAACAACAAGAAGAATCAATAATTCATAAGAAGCTACATAGATAGATAGGAATCAAACCAAATTGGGAAGTGTGTTGGATCTAATTAATTCTTCTACTTCTTCTTGCCACCTTTCTGAATACCCCTGCGCCTGGAGGGAATTACGATTTCACCCTTGAGTACCGGAATCTCCATAATTTCAGTGAGCTCACTGAACTTCTTCCTAAACTTCTCAACTTGGTCATCGTCAATCATAACCGCTGACCGGCTACCCAGGTAAAAGGGGTGGTTACCTGACCAAACGTCAACCACGTACTCCTTCTGGGTTCCACCGGTAGTCATCACGAGTTCCCCGTTGCAGTACACTTTAGCATCCTCGTGGTACTGCGGGTGTATATCCTTCTTCTTGCACGTCACCCCTACCCTGCAATTTCCCACCTAACAAACAGAGAAATAACTAATTAACAGAAATAAGAAACGGATAACTAACATCGAAACAAGAAAGAGAAGGTAATTACGGGTTTTGTTTTGGATGGGAGAGGATGGAAGGGTTTTGGGTGGAGGAATGTGTTGGTTATGCACTGCGCCATTTTTGTTCTGCAAGAGAGAGAGAGAGAAGATGAGATTATGGAGGTGATGATGTCGACCACGATGGCTATGTGGATGTGGTTATTTGCTTTATGGGCTGAAGATCTGAAGATCACGACCCAATAGGCCCATAGGTAATATATGTAGGTTAAGCAAAAACATTAGTAAAGCCCATAGTTGAACAAAAACTAACTAACATAAAGAAAAAACGACATCCTGACAAAAAAAGCAACTCACTAGCCCTAAGTACTGGGGTTCGAAACTTAGATCCGTCTTGGGCATGCAGTAATTTATTGGCTAATAACAAACTTTTAAATAAAATTCAAATATAGAACGAATTAGTTTTTTATTTGTCGGGCTGAGAGTACTATACAAAAAGAAAAAGATGTAATTAGTCATTAAAAATTTTTAACATGCTCAATGATAAGAGGAAAACAACTTACCATAATCCTTGTGATAAGGGAGATTAACATGATCAAGAAAAGGCCTTGGGAGATAGAGTTCTTGCACTCAGATTTTTAGATTCTCCATATCATGAACTAAATCAGTTGCTTTTTTATGATAGTACATGGGTGACAAATATTGATCCTCTTTAGTGTTTCTTCGTTTTTGTTTTCTCTTTGGGCTCAGGCCCTTTTCTTTTACCTAAAAAATGTCGCTGCCTTAAATTATAAATAAAATGAATTTGAATTAGTTAAATAATTAGCCCAGTTATTTCTAAGTGTTACTGTGTTAGGAATTTGAATATCATTATAAAAGAAAAAAATGGTTTTCTGTTTTTATTATTTTGAATATAAATCTTAGACATCTTGTTATAGAGAGAAAATAAATGAGCCCAATCGCCTAAATATTTTGAATTTTAACGAATCTTATTTGAATCAAACAGTTGTATAAAGATAACGTTCTTATTATAGCACTGAAATTTTTTCTTAAGAAAAGAAATGAAAAAAAAAATATTCGAGCATTAGATGTTTATTTGTAGGAGCCTACAGCATTGGGATTAATTAAGCATTTGCTCTTACAACTCTATTTTATTTATTATTATTTTTCAAAAAAAAAAAAGACGATTAGTGTACACGTGTTTTAATACTTGGTTAAAACTAAATATTAAAACATGAAGTGAGAAGAAAATGTCACGATGACTACAACAATAATACAATGCAAGACATAATCAATGTTAATCATGTGTTAAAAACCATTTTATTGGACACGTGGTCATATTCTGGAACAACAAATTTTTGAAATTAAAAATACACGCATGAAACAAAACAAATCAACCAAAAGAACACGTCAACATAAGAGCTAGTGTTTTTAGCCGAATCTCACGCTAAATCACAT
The DNA here is from genome assembly GCF_003086295.3 of Arachis hypogaea. Classification (NCBI taxonomy): domain Eukaryota; kingdom Viridiplantae; phylum Streptophyta; class Magnoliopsida; order Fabales; family Fabaceae; genus Arachis; species Arachis hypogaea. The sequence goes on along the minus strand of NC_092041.1, from coordinate 118,866,202 downwards.
GATTTTGTATTTGTAGCTTTGTAGTGACACAGACGAAACACAGTGATAGAGTAAAACTTGCCATGTTTCTAGTTAATTACTCAAGACTCTTCACTTATTACTAATAGGATCTAGGATCTCACACTATTCATCCACAAACATGTACATCAATCTCATCTTAACACTCTTTCCTATCACAATTAACTTCTTTTTTATCCTAATTTCATTTTTGTTCTAACAATCTTGCCAATCCTTAAAAGGGTACCTTCAAGTTTTTGTTTTACTCATCAGTTTGTGGCATTGCATAACAGTGTTTGTCTCCTGAGATGTTTAGAAGATCAAAGACACTGAAAAATTAGTAGAGGGATATTCCGATTCCGTGGTTAATTCAGCCATGGATTCAGCTCTTGCAATCTTGAATAACACGAGTAGCATTAATCTAGTTAGCAAAGGAGTTGGAAGAAAAACGAGTTCTAGTTTCTGGGGTGAAAGTGCAAAAAAGGAGAGTTTGAATAGCAGGTTTTTCATTACTCAACCATGCAACATGAATTTGATGAACAAAAGAAAGTTGAAGCATGGCATTGCACATGCTGTATACACACCAGATATGAATTCCATGGTACATAACTTAATACAATGTGTATTAGATGCTAAATATTAGTTCAGTGAAAATTCCTATCTGCCAAGATTTTATATTGTCAAAATCATTATATATAGTAGCATGCTTATTGATCTTATTAGTTAGATGAATGACTTCATGCATTTTATACAATGACTATCTTTGCTTTCAATTAATTGTTTTGAGATTCTATGGATATATTACCTAGTAATTGCACAAAACAATTTTGATTTTTTCAGGTATACCCTAAAGTTATTTTTCAGAATCCAAAACCAAATCCAGAAAATGTAGCTGCCATAATTTTGGGTGGTGGTGCTGGAACTCGACTCTTTCCTCTAACTAGCACAAGAGCCAAACCCGCTGTATGATCCACTTATAATGTGCCATTTTTCTTTTGGACATAATAAATAATTAATTAATTCAAACCTATATATTTTCATGCAGGTTCCAATTGGAGGATGTTACAGACTCATAGACATTCCTATGAGCAATTGCATCAATAGTGGGGTTAAAAAAATATATGTTCTAACACAGTACAACTCTTTCTCCCTCAATGGCCATCTCTCTCGCACTTATAATTGTGGAAATGGAGTGTTCACTGGAACTGACTTTGTGGAGGTATTTTTATACCTTATCAGTAACTTTAATAATCATCACTAAATGAATAGTTATGTAAATAGAAAAATATAATTGGATGAGAATGTAAAATTTATTTGTACTGCACCTGAGTTAATTAAATTAAATTCCATATAGCATATGTTATGAATTTAAGGGGCATGTATAATTTTTTTGGGGACAGGTCTTGGCTGCTACTCAAACTCCTGGAGAAGCAGGAAAGGAATGGTTCCAAGGAACAGCTGATGCTGTGAGAAGATTTATATGGGTTTTTGAGGTAAGTATTTCTAATGTTGCATAACTAAGTAATAAGTCAACTTGATTGTTCTATTAAATTTTTTGTTGACATGTCATTGGTAAAAAGGATTAATTTAACTTGTATTCTTATTTCTTTAAGAATCAAATTGAAGCATAAAATTTTTAAAGATTAAGTGTTTATTTGAGTACTATTAAAAAAATATATATTTTTTTAGTGTGTGTAACAAAATTTTAGTAATAAAAATAAAAGTATTACAAACGAAAATTTAAAAATTATAATTTGTATATTTTTAATATAATAAATAAATAAATAAATTTTTTTATATTATTGTACTCAAATATAATTTCTAAATAAAGAAAAAGATATTTTTATATAAAATATTTAAATATAAAATTATTTTTATTTTTCTAAAAATTTTTTTAAAATGATTACTTAAAAGAAGATATTTTCATAAAAAATTATCTAAACAAGTCCTAAATTGATTTATACGTGATTTTTTAGGATCAATTTAAATATTAACCCGAACTAATTTAGCATGGATACTTGGATAGTGAAAAGTGAAATTGTTAGAGTGTATGATTTGCCTTGCAGGATGCCAAACACAAGAACATTGAGAATGTGTTAATACTTTCTGGTGATCATCTTTGCCGGATGGACTACATGAAATTTTTGGAGGTACAAATTCAAATGAGATCACATCCATAAATCATTAATTAATTTCCTAAAGTTGACAATGATTAAAGAGGAACTACTTTTGCACCTGTAGAGACATACTGAATCAAATGCTGATGTCACAATTGCTTGTGTACCAATGGATGAAAGGTAGCAAAATCTTTGTGACTTTATTTATTTATGATTATTTATCTCACAATTAACAATAATCTTTATTTTGTTATTATATATATTGTTGGAGTTCATCAATCATCACTAATAGTTCCCTAACAGTCGTGCATCAGATTATGAGCTGGTAAAAATTGATAGAATGGGACGGGTTAGGCAGTTTGCAGAAAAACCAAAAGGATCAGATTTGAAGGAAATGGTAATCATTTTTTTTTAAGAATTCGTGACTTTTTGTTTTTGGTATGTCTCCTTAGATTTTCTTTTGTAACGTAACATCTTGAATTTAGAGTCAATTATTTTTTTTTGTTTTTTATAATTTTATTAAATTTGTAATTAAAAATATTAAAGTTAACTGAATATTTTTTGTAAATTAAAGACATTCATAATTACTAATCTAATTAGATCTTTGACCGTATGTATTTTGGAAGAAATATTCTATTAATTTTAATAGTTTCGACATAAAAACCTAATTACAAAATTTAAAACAGTACATAGACCCAATTAAAAAGAAAAAAATATAAAGATCTAATTAAAAATTTAGTTAAATTACAAAAATCAACAAAATAATTAAACCTTGAATTTGAAAAAAAAAATCATGAATTTTACGGGGACAAAAATGTAATTGTGTAAAGAATATGAATTATTGCATGGCTAATCCATTGGTTCTCTCCCCTTTAATAATTGCAGCAAGTTGATCCCAACATTCTAGGATTACCTGCAAAAGAAGCAAAGGAAAATCTTTACATGGCATCCATGGGAGTTTATGTATTTAGAACTGAAATTCTGCTGAAACTACTAAGATTGAGTTGTCCTTCTTGTAATGACTTGGGATCTGAAATCATCCCAACAGCAGTGAGGGATCACAAAGTCCAAGTAAGAGAGAACTCCAATCTTTTCGAACGATTTTTTTTATTTATAATCATTGTTTTTAATGCTGAGTGAAAATAATAATTATTCTACGTATACAGTATATACTAAAAGTCAGTTATTCATATAAAATAGACGTTAAAATACACAATGGAAGTGTGTAAAATAACATATGACATTTTTGTGAAACTAAAATCCTGTAGGCATAGCATTGACTTATTAATGTTTTTTGTTTTATTTGTATTTTGCAGTCATATTTGTTTAGAGACTATTGGGAAGATATTGGAACTATAAAGTCCTTCTATGATGCAAATATGGCCTTAACAGAACAGGTTTGTTTAGTTTTAACATAAAAACTTATGAATCTTCAAAGTTCTTGAAGTAGTAAATTAACAACAACAAAATATCATGAAAACTTGTTTTGTTGATCTTCATAATGAGCTTAATAATAATATTATTACTTAGAAAACTATGCTACTGTATGTGCTGATCATAGATTTTAATTTCTGTAGCCTCCAAAATTTGAATTCTATGATCCAAAGACGCCTTTCTACACTTCCCCAAGATTCTTACCTCCCACTAAAGTACTAAAATCTAAGGTATGGAATAAGCTTGGATTACTTTCTTTTTTTTTAATGGAATTTTTCATCCTTGAATGGACATACATGAATGCTTTTTTTTTTTTTTAAACAGATCGTGGACGCAATTATTTCGCATGGTTGCTTTTTGAGTGAGTGTAACATTCAACGTTCAGTCATTGGCGTCCGCTCGTGTTTGGCGTCTGGTTCAGTTCTTGAGGTAAGAAGACTATTGATTTATTGTACATTTTGCTCGGATCTGTTTTTCGTATAAAAAATGATAGAGAAAATGTCATATGATTTAACATGTTTGATTAAACTGTTTAAAATAACACATGTCCATATTTTAGCTATAACTTTTACATAAAAACGTTTTTATATGAGTTGCCACCGTACTTTTATTTAAAGTGTTACTAAATTAGAAGTGTTTTTTCACTTGTGTTTGTAAACAATGTTTCTAGTAATAGAAAGCATGATCAACATAAGCTTCTAGATCCTTGAGTTTATATCCTCTTTTTCTTATGCTAAATTTTTTGTACCACATTTGATGGATGTATTTATTTGGCTTTTTTGTTAATCTAGGATACAATGATGATGGGAGCAGACTACTATGAAACTGATTCTGAAATTGAATCTCTTGTAGCACGAGGAAAGGTCCCAATTGGTGTTGGAGAGAATACCAAAATCAGGTGCGATAATAATGTTACCTTAGTTATTTAAATTAACAAAAAAAAACACCAATTTTGTCTCAAAATACATATCTGTGTTTTTCAATGTCTTTGTATTTTTATCTTGGGAGGATAATTAATACATTGAGCTAACTACAATACTTTCTAGTTTCTTCATTTTTAATTTCTGATGATTTTCTACTGCAACATTTTTCTTTAAAAGGAATTGCATAATCGACAAGAATGCCAGGATAGGAAGAGATGTGATTATTGCAAATTGTGATGTAAGTGTTTTTCTTAATTTGTTCTTTGCATTTTGTTTTTGTGGTAATGCTCAGTTTGGTCCTTACAATTTTCAACACTCATTAAAATAGTCTCCAACTTATAAAAATGGTCAAATTGGTACATTAGTTTACAAATCTTGAGTCTCCATTGTGCCTAAGACTATAATATTTTATGTTAAAGACAATAGAGATTCACAATTTATAAATTCATGGATTAATTTAGTCATTTCTAAAATTCAGATATTATTTCGACGAGTGTTAAAAATTTTAGAGACCAAACTCAACAGTATCTCTTTAGTTTCCTATGTATACTTTGTTAATTTTTAATAAATACTCTTAATTATTGTTTAGGGTGTACAAGAAGCAGACAAGCCAGAAGAAGGATTTTACATTAGGTCAGGCATCATAGTTGTAGTGAAGAATGCAACAATTAAGGATGGAACAGTTATCTAAAAAGCCACTTCAAATAACACAATTGGAGCCTTTACTCGAAGGAGTTTATCATAATTATAGTATAATTTCTGCTGACGTATAACTAAGATTTTTTTAATGTAAGCACACATTTTTTTTCCTCTTAGATTGCTTCCATTCTTATAGAAATTAGAATAGCTGTCATTAAGAGTAATTGTACAAGGATTGAAAATGTTATTATTCCATAGCTTTAATCTTAGAAAAATTACTCCAATTACATTTATGATTTTTACCTTTCATTTCATTTCATTGAATGACGACCATATATGTCATTTTAATTTCTTAAACTATGATAAACTGAAAACAAATCATTCTTTTTGGATTGATGCATATTTCAAAATAGATGAAATATATTACATTTACATGTTAAAATTTTTAAGAACTCAATAGTTTCTTAGCATATGCTAAAGGGCACCAAATTCATATTAATAACACACTTTCATTTAACTATGATTAGTATATTTATCCTTGATTTTTAACACAAGTTTGTTAAAAAACTATATATTATCATTTATAATTCTGTGATTTATATTCCCGCCATTAGTACTTTTTTCGAATCCGGTTCATCTTTTGAGATTCTTGGGCAATCAAACTAGCCGTTGAGGGGCTTTCGCTAATAACTACCTCATAACCGTCGCGAAAAGTATCCATTCCTTGGTCAAGGAGTTGCCAGAACAAGCAACCAACAGCTGCGCCGCCACCACTTGCCGACGAATAGATCTTGGAGTATACCGTGTTGTAAAATTGGTCCCTTGGTTTTGTGTTAGAACCAAAAGTTTTTGTTGAAATACCAAACTCAGCAAAGAGAACTGGCTTGTGAAGAGTGTTCTGTGCATCTTGTATATGTTCATTAAGCCAATGACTTAGGAATGAGATTTGATCTTCATAACTTGAACCTGATAGCCTGCTCATGAATAATTAAACCAAATCAAAATAAGACAAAAAAAAATGTTAGTGAGACAAAAAAAAAGCTAGAACTTGTGTTATTGCAACAATTAATGAATATTAAACAACAAGTTTTGACTTTTTTTGTTATCAAATATTTTTATTTTTTTTCTAATTTTTTCTGTTTTAAAGATTTTGCGGCAAAAAAAATAGAAGATGAAAATAGAAAATAAAATACCATTGGTCAGGGTAAGAGTGAACCGTTGCAAAATCAATTTCAGGGATTTGATTATTTGCTATGAAATCTGTTCCTGCTTGGAAGCTTGGGTTAGTCTCTTGCTTTGATTGCCCATAAAAACCTTCAAGACCAGCTTCAAGCAAGTGATTTCCATCTATGGATTTCACATAAGATGCCATCTCTTCAATCCAACCCTGTCAAAAGGTATACAACCTCAATTATTTTACCCTTATTCATCTCTAAAGTCAAAATTATTTGTATCTAATAAATCAGAGTTTTGGATACATAGCTAGTCTAAACTTAGGTTTAATATTATTACATAATTAGGTGAAGTTTTGATATTGAAAGGCGTCAAGATTAAATCGAACTACAATTACCAAAAAAAATTTTCAATTGTGTTTTATGTCTATAAAAAATATTCATTGAACTAACCACTCCATCAACCTAAGTTAGTATGTGGTCTAAAGACCATCATTTAAAACAACACCAACTAACTATATGCTTTTGTGAAAATTGAGGTTAAAGAGCTGACCCAAATAATAATAGCCGTGGGACATAGAGCTGCTATTTTGACTCTGTTTTGCATTATATATATTAACTGCAAACCTAACTTGGCTAAAAGTCTACAAAGATATTTAATTGTTTATATAATCACGCGTAACAAGGACAGCTTATTATAGAGAATATATATAATAAAGAAGTAGTTTTTAAAGAGCAAGAATGGGATTTTTTTTTTAAAATAAAAAGGCCAGCGGAAATGAAAAATGTAATTTAGATATACATGTCCAAAACCTACACAAACTCCGAATAAAACATTCTCAACATTTTGGGCCAGGAAAATGGAATTACAAAATTTTCACAAACAAAAATGAAAATGGTTAATTATTACCTGAACTGTCTTTCCACTTGATGTTTGCCGATGACATCATGTTGTTTGCTGAAGCTTCTCAGGGACAAATTCGTAACATCAAGAAATGTCTTGAAATTTTTTGTGAGGCCTCGGGTCAAGTGATCAATGCCCAGAAAACACAAATCTTCTTCTCAAAAAAGGTGAATAATGAGTGTAGAGAAATGATTGTTAAAGAGGCAGGCTATAAAGAAACAAAAGAGATTGGAAGGTATTTGGGATCTTATATTGTGGAGGGACGGGATAGCAAGAGAAATTATGGGCACATTCTAGACAAGGTGAAGAATAAACTCAAGGGATGGAAGCAGAAAAGCTTGTCCATAGCGGGAAGGGTAGTGCTAGCTCAATCTTCTATTGGCCCGATTGCCAATTTTGCGATGCAACACAGCAAATTGCCAAAAGGCATTTGCAGCAAAGTGGAGAAAGCTCAACGTAATTTTGTTTGGGGTTCGGACGAAAATCACCGCAGGGTGCATCTCATTAGTTGGGAAACCCTCTGTCTCCCGAAGGATGCTGGAGGCTTGGGGTTCAAAAGGCTGGAAGTGATGAATCAAGCCTTCTTGTTTAAAATTTGTTGGAATTTGAACGAAGATCCTGACACTTTGTGGGCGAGGGTGTTATGGTATAAGTATTGTAATGGGGACACTAATAGACCTCATAACCCTACAGTGGGATGCTCCAACCTTTGGAGAGCTTTGCAGCAAGTATGGCCAACCTTTGAGGAGAATATTGTTCACAGAATTGGCAACGGGGAAAATACCAAATTTTGGAAGGATAAATGGCTTAACATGGATGGGTGCCTTGCGGACCATATTAGGCCTAACGTGCAAATTGAAGATATGGATGCAAGTGCCCAGAATTATGTGAACTCAGAGGGAGAATGGAACTTGGAGGTGCTCAACTCTGTAATTGAGACAGAGTGCATTCCCTTAATTAAAGCCATCCCTGCCCCTAGACCCTCAGATCCTCCTGATAGCAGAGCATGGAAGAATTCCTCAGATGGAAGATTCTCAGTTAGAGAAGCTTATAAAGCTATTATCCAACCTCCTATTGGTACCAGCAATGTGTGGAAGAAGATTTGGAAATGGCACGGCCCTCAAAGAATAAAAATATTCATGTGGCAAGCCATACATGGTAGATTGATCACTAACTACAGAAGGAGTAAATGGTATGGGACTTCCCCCCTCTGCCATTATTGCACAAATCAAGTTGAAGACACTATGCATGTTTTGAGAGATTGCGAGGGGGCAAAGGTTATCTGGAAAAAGCTGGTTAGAAGCGAGTTAGCGTTGGAGTTCTTTTCCATTCCAACGTCTGATTGGTTCCATGAGTGTTTGAACAAGGATTGGGGTTGCTCGATTCAAGCGGAATGGATTAGTATCTATATGGTTGCTTGTTGGAGGATTTGGAATTGGAGAAATATGGAAATATTCCAAAGATCCTTCAAGAGACCAGTGGTAGCGTACAATCTTATTCAGGATTATGTTAACACCATTCAAAAAGCCTTTGAGAAGTATCTCGTTGGGACCAATACTCACAGGAGAATGACTATCAGTATCAAGTGGCAACCCCCACAAAGTAATTGGATTAAAATTAACACAGATGGGGCAGTAAAAGATAATCCAAGGAGGGCGGGATGCGGTGGTATTCTAAGAAATAGTGAAGGAAGATGGATCATGGGTTTTTCCAGAAATCTGGGTGTCTGTTCCGCACACCTTGCTGAGCTTTGGGGGGTATACACCGGCCTGGAAATAGCCTGGACGATGGGGTTCAGAAGAATTTGGCTTGATTGTGACTCAAGTGCAGTAGTAAACAGTGTCAAAAACCCTTCCTTGAAGAGGAATTCTGGGTCGGTCCTCTACTACAGGATCAGCGAGCTCCTTGACAGGGGTTGGCAAGTTAGGATTGAGCACGTTTATCGCGAAGCAAACGGTTGTGCAGATTTTCTCGCCAATCTTGGAGCGGCACAAGAACAAAGCCTCATGGTATGGAATTCCCCTCCTCCAGGGAGCGATCTTTGGATACTTAGTGATATTACTGGCACCTCTTGGCCCAGAATGATTAATTTAGTGTAGTTCCTTTTGTTGTTTGGGCTTCTGGCCCCTTACCTTAACCAAAAAAAAAAAAAAAGTACACTCTGTAAAAAATAAAATTCAAAATAGTATGCCAATTATATGAGGATTTATATCACAGTACCTACCACCATTAAAAAATGTTACCAATTATTTTTTACAAGTTATGAAACATTAATCAAATAAACATTTAAGGTTAGAGCAACTTCAACCAAAATAATATTTTTTTAAGAAAAAATAAAATTTCTTCTACCTTTTGGCCAGCTAGAGCAAATTTTGAAAGCAGGATCTTTGGGATAGCAAAATGTCCTTTAAATGGAGAAGAGCTTACAAAGACAAATTAGTCTATAATAAAATAAATAAACAAATTAATTGTTTATCTTTTAAAATTTTAAGATAATTTAATTCTTTAACTATGCTATTCTTTAGAAAATAAAATTAAAGATCACTTTGCCACTTTTTTAAAAATGTCAGAAACTAGTATTCTAAAAAATAAGAACCAATTTATTAATTTCTTTTGTTAAACTAATGTATCTTAAAAAAAAAAAATTGTTAATGACATGTTTGGATAAAGAAAAAAAAAAGTATACACAAAAAAGTTGAAAAAGCAAAGCTTTATTACCTTAATGTGGTTTTTATAGTATCCCTTGACAACAGGGTTTGTGTAGAAATCATCTTCAGAATTTATGGATTGGCCCTGACTCCTTCCCCATTCAACATATTGTTTCTTCCCTCCCATGTCCTCATAATTATTTACCAAACTCAACACAAGCTTCATCCCATATTTTTTCGCTTCTGATATTACAAAATCCAACCCCTTTCCATCCAAAACAAAAATTAAACCACACACATCATTTCCCATATCAAACTCTAATAAATGAATGCACAAAAAAAAAGACCATAAAGAATACTTCATATCAATTTAATGATCAATCAGATTAGGTGATGGTGAATTCTATGATATTTATAATTTGGTGTCTAACTTTTGTCTAACTTACTTTTTATGACAATTTTGGAATATTTAATAATTATTTACTTTTATACTTTTAAAATTTGATATTGATTTTTAACTATTTTTAGTAAGTTAGGCAAACACTTTTAGATACCATAACAATCATCTTAGGTGAAATCTTAAAAATAATAATAATTTAAGAAAACTACTTTTATATGCTCAGTCTGCAAAAATAAGTAAACTTTGATATTCAAATTAGATAATAGCAGTTTTTATTGGATTTATTAGTGGCAGTTGCAACGGCTGCTAAATAGTTCCGCAGCTGACGAGGTCATAAGAAGTGCTGCTAAACGAGTTAGCGGCGGTTTTTGAAACCGTTACTAAAGAAAAAGAAAACAAAAAAGGGAGTATCAAGATATTGAGGACTAACTTGGAACATGTCTTCATTGTAGGATCCAGGAGAGTATTGAAGAGGTTTATAGCCACCATCACTGAAAGCCCAAGTTCTTGCAATGTTAAGTCCAAGGCTTGAAGCATCTTGAAATGCTGAAGACACTTTGTTTCTTTGAGAAGGTTCAGATGCTTCAAACATTAGCCAATATGCATTGAAACCATTTGCATAATAAGGGTTTCCATTCAACACAAGCTGAATCCCTCTTGCTTTCACAAAACCATCATTATTGTTATCTGCTTCTACTATGAGTATCATCATGATGCACACAATAATTGAAAATGGCATAAAGAACAACCTGTGCTTCATTATTTTGCTTTCAAATGTTTCTCCTTATGATCTTTGATTTCTCTCTCTTTTCTGCAATGTAAAATTGTTAACTTCAAAATATGCAATCTCTAAGTACTTTATATGTATAGTACGTGTATTTGTGTTGATTTGAAGGGAAAAAATGTATGAAGGAAAAAAAAAGCCAAAAGCTAAATATAGAGTTATACCATAGGTTAATTAATTATATAATAATTCGGATTTTCAATTCATTAGCTTATTTACTAAAGCAAATGTCATAAATTTAAATTCTGTCTTATGTATGCAATAATCTTTTGGTCAAAATAACAAATTTTTAAATGAAATTCCGATCCGCAAAGAATAAATCTTTGACTTATCGGATTAAAAAATATTGCGAAAAACAAAAAAAAGTTATATATGAACTAATAAATTAACATAAATCTTTTACCACTAAATTAATTCCATGGCATAAGCCAAATGTATTTAGTAATTATAATTAGATGTTTGTACAAAGTTTATTATATTAATATTGCATATAAATTAATTGAGATATTATCTTTACATATTAACATAATAATACTTTTTCTTTTCTTTTCTCTTTTTCAAAATGCCAAAATAAGCTAGAAGTGGTATTGGTAATGCAATTGGAGTTGGCTCAAAAGGGTAGAAAGATGTCCAACTCTGAAATAGGGTGGGGCCATGGGGTTAATGGATGGAAATTGATTTGTATAGAAGAATCAGAAACTCACGAGTCACGGTCACACAGTATTTCATTAGGGGCCAAAATCTATCACCTTTTTAGGTGTGATGAATAACCAGAACCAAGGAAAAAGTTATGGTTAAAATAATCAGAAATAATTTGGACAGAAAAATAATGATAGAAATGTTTTTAATTTAACCTAAATATTAGATTTTTTACTAGATACTATGTATTTTGGAGCGACTAGAAAAATAGAAAATACAATAATACTTTTTTGTTTAATAAAAAACTTTAAAAATGAATTATATTTTAAAAAATTATGTGTCCTTTATAAAGGGTTGAACCCTTGAACTTGATGAAACATATATTAAGATAATTCAACGGTGCAAATTTTAATATAGAGAATAGAATTTTATTATAATTTAAATGTATTAAATAATTAATTAAATTCAACTCGGTTTATCTCCCTTATTGAAAATTTTCCTCACTGATGAGACCAAATGCAGACACAACAAGTAAAATCAAAATAAAAAAGCAATCAAAGAACAAGCAAGCAAAATAATGCTAATGGTCAACATTAAATCAATGATGTAAACCACACGACATTAATATATATCTTCACCTACCTTACGATTTAGTTCATTTCCGATGCTGCTTATTGTATAAGAATTTGATTACTAGTGCTTTTGCACAATTAAGATCAGGTCATAACTCATAACAATTACATGCATAGCATTTGTATACATTACTCCTCTTGTTTGATGAATTCAACATATTCTTACCATAATGTTCCATCATCACCAATAACCAAAAAGAAGAAAACGATTGAAATGCACACGAAACCTTACTTTAACAGATGTAATTAAAACAACTCGATATTATTAGAGTTTAATTTTAAAACATTAAAAATGTACAATATTTTTTACAGTCGTTTAATTATATATTTTTTTGAATAATAATTTATATAATCTATATAAAAAACAATTATTTTTATTAATATATTGTTATGTAATTATATATATATATAATTGTTTTACAATAATATGACAGTATGTTAAAATTAAATTTTCAAAGCAAACGATAATGATATAAGATTAGTTAAGTCTTTTACTTTCGCCAATGAATCAATGAATAATAATGAATAAATTGCATATATTTTATATATGTCCGTAGTTTATATAAATTAAAGCATAGGTGAGAAGATTATGTATTTATTTGGGCTATTAAATTAATAAAAAATATATTTTTTTCATAAAAAAAATTTAGTGTGTTTGAAAAATTTTTAATAATAATAATAAAAGTACTAGAAAAATAAAAAATATTTTTTTTAAAAGTTACAATTTATATTCTTTTTAAAGATTTAAAAAAAAATTCATATAATAAATAAACAAAAAATATTTTTATCTTATTTTACTCAAATATAATTAATAGATAAAAAAATTTTACATTAAATATTTAAACATAAAATCACTTTTATTTTTATAAAAAAAATTTTAAAAAATTATTGAAATTTTTTTTTTCAAAAAATAACGTACAAACAACCCCGAATAAAACTTTTTAAATATAAAATTCTGATATTATATTATAATGTTACTATTTTTAAAAATTTAAGTTAATAAAAAGAAACAACATAACTATTTATATCTATAGAATAAGAGTCTATTTTGAGTTTATTTATTTTTTACATAGACATTTTTATTTTTTATTTTTTTATGTTATTTTTTTAGATTTATCAAAGATTGAATTCTAAATATTTTAGATATAATACTCTAATATCATATTATAATATTATTTTTCCTAAAAAATTAAGCTGATTAAAGTAACACAAGTGTTTATATTTCTAATAGTGCTATTAAAAAATTAAAAGCAAATAAATAAATCACCTAATGACTTAACCAAAAGGCCTAACATAAATGATACTTATTACTTGGCCGAGTTTTTTTTTTTCTAGTTAAATGTTTCAATTTTCTAGCATTGTAAAATTTAGATGTGCTAAAATTAGAGCTATCTAGATGTAGAAGATTGCGATTATGCAGGAAAAAATATTTGAATTTATTGTTGTTGAAACTAACTCAATTCAAACTTTAATTTTTAATTCGTTGGTGGCAACTTTTTCTTAAATAAAGAGCTAAATAAAATTCGGAGTCATTTATATAAAGAAATTTAAAACGTTTTTTTAATATTTTTTAATAATTAAAATTTAACATATATAATTGATTAAATTGTATTATTTTTGTTAAAATTAGATTAAACAAATTGATTTGACTAAAAAATTGATGAACTAAATCTTGAACCGATCTAAATTAATATTTTACACTACCCTTATTATAGAAAATGACAAAATACTCTTATTATATATATTAGTTTTAAAAACTCTAAATCCTAACTCTTCTCTTCTCTTCTCTTCTCTTCTCTTCTCTTCTCTTAATACCATCGTGGGGTTAAGATTTAGGATTTTTAAATATATATAAGTATTTTAGTCATTTTCTATAATAGAGTATTGTAATTATTTTTTATAAAGAAAATATTAATTTAGACCGATTTAAAATTTGATTCATTGATTTTTTGGCTAAATCGGTTCGTCCAATCTAATTATGATAGAAATAATACGGTTTAATCGATTACATATATAAAATTTTAATTGTAAAAAATATCTTTAAAAAAATATTTTAAACATTTTTATTTGAATAGCTTCCAATAAAATTATCTATGAAATTTTGATTTTATCTCATTCTTTTTTCTCTATCAGCAATTGTCTCCACAAACAAATACGATTGCAAACAAAAGCAAAAGTCCTTTATCTTGATGCTACGTGTATATTAAAATTAGTTATTAAAGTCACTTATATTATTAGTATAAAATATATGTTAGAATACAAATACATATTAAAAATAAATTAAATCACACATATATTTATACACAAATACATTAATAAATAATTTTTTGTATACAAATAATATTTTTTATTTTTCAGTGATCAATAATGCCTCTGAGGAAGTATTTATTATAACCAATTAGCTTAATTTTTTGTTTCAGTTTTTTCTGTTGTATTTATTATATTGAAAAAAAAAGAAAGAAAACACTTAAAGATATTTGCACGCCAAATAACGTGGTAAGAAAGAAATGATAATAGGGCTTTTCTTTAACACACGCATGCCAACAAGGTTTTACATGACTCTCGTGTAACAAGTTCAAGTTGACATATACTTTCAGTTGAGAAAAGCAATGGGAGCCTTCATTATGATTCTTCTTCATCATTTTTTTTTTCAAAAGAAAAATTAACAATATGGATCATTGGTTCTTCGATGAGTGCTTCTTTCGTCATTACATCTTTGTTTTAATTTGTTAAAGAATAAAATTGCGAAAGAATGAAAAACAAAAAAATAAAGAATTTTTATTATTGTGTGTTTGAAAAAGATTATTGTTGTATTTTATGAGAGAATAATACTATCTATTTATATTAATCACTAAACTAATTTTAAATTTTAAAATAAGTTAAATCAATCAAAATCTCTAAATAATTCTATTAAAAAAAATAAGTATAATTAACTTAAAAAAAGATAAATATAACAAATCTTTTTTTTTAAAAAATAACATAACAAATAAAAATAACATAAGAATTTAATGGTTAACATTGGTGAAATATTTTAAGACATTTAAACCCCAAATACATTTTTTATAAAATCTAACTAGTCCGCCTCAGCAGAAGGTGTTGCTACACGTATCTATGCTGCTTGTCGCCGCCGCCGCTTGATTCTTGGTGCGCACTCGAGTTTTCTGATTCTGTTGGTATTTTCAACTGCCGCTGCGCTGACGAGATGCTTAAGATTCCTCGCTGCCACCCTTGAGCTTTATTTGCAACGCTTGTATGGTATTCTCTTCAAATGAAAAGCTTCGCTATCTCCATCATTCATATGCTTCAGGTGTTTGATGTCTTTGAAGAACAGATATGCTGCTGTTAGAGTGATTAAACCCACAAGATTCGACACTGAAATCACGTGTCCTTCCTTCACCGTGCGCTAATTTTCTCTAACAATGTTCACTGCACATCTCGCTCATTTCCGGTGATTGCTGGCCATGCCCTCAATCGCCAACAGACCATTCCACTAAATGACTTCTATATCCCTTGTGGTAACAAACTAAGATTTACTGTAGTTAGCAAAAGGGTTAAGTATTTAAATCGTCCCTAAGGTCTGGGCTGAAAATCAAAATCGTCTCCGACCTTTTTTTTGTTATTAAAATCATCCTCAATATTACAATACATTATAAAATCGTTCTTTTACACTTTAATTTTATTTTTTTACCATATTACCATTCATTATTAATAAAAATAATTAAAAATAATATTAAAAAATTAAAACAAACTCCCCACCCTTCAACCCTCACCCCTCCCCCATCCCGTAACTCCCTCACCCCACTCTCGACTCCCGTAACTCCCTCACCCCTCTTTCCCTTCCTTTTCTCACTCTTCTCCAATCTCCTTCCTCTTATCACTCTTCCTCAATCTCCTTCCACCTCCTCCCTCTCCTTTTTCTCTCCACCATCACCACTGCCACCATAGCTATTCATTACTCATAACAAAACAAATTAACAGCAACATTCACAAAACAAAATAAATCAACAAAAAAAATCAGAGGCAGAAGAAGCATAACAATTTCAATAATCACAGCAATTGCAATAAACAATAATTTCAATAATCATCAATTACAATTTTAATTTTCAGTTTTGAAGAGAGGAGCATCAGGAAAGGGATGGGGGGTTACGGGAGCATTTTCACATCCAATCTTGCAGCATCAACCTAGTTAACTATCGATATCGTAATCGGAATCGTAGACTGCAGCAAAAATCAGCGCGATTACGAATTGAAGAAGAAAAGTTGAGATTGTTAAGGGCGAAAGTAAACCCTAACGAATTGAAAGGGAGCTGAGAGCTAACCTGAGGATAGTGGGAGAGAGAGGGCCAGAGAGAGAGAAAGAAATTGTATGTGTGAATCCAAGCATCTTGTGGCGGCACTGATGATGATTCTGTTGGAGCAGTGGTTCCAGCAACGGCAGTGCTGCCACTCGAGGATGGTGATTCTCTGTCCATTCACCGCACCGAATAGTAACTGACGGGAGTGGGGTGAGGGAGTTATGGGAGGGTGAGGGGGTGAGGGAGTTACGGAAGTGGGGTGAGGGGTGAGGGGTGAGGGATGAGGGGGTGGAGGGTGAGGGATGAGGGAGTGGGCTAAGGGGGTTACGGGAGGGTGAGTGAGGGAGTGGGGTGAGGGGAGTTACGGGAGGGGGGAGGGGTAAGGGTTGAGTGGTTGAGGGGGTGGTGGGGGGAGGGGTTTGTTTTAATTTTTTAATATTATTTTTAATTATTTTTATTAATAATGAAGGATAATATGGTAAAAAGAATAAAATTGAAGTGGAAAAGGATGATTTTTTTGAAATAAGAAGCTCAACACAGTAAGGTGGAGCATTTAGAAAAGATGATTTTATAACGTTATGTAATGTTGAGGATGATTTTAATAACAAAAAAAGGTCGGGAACGATTTTAATTTTTACCCCAGACTTTAGGGACGATTTCAGTACTTAACCCTTAGCAAAATAATACAAGGCTTAAGGACAATATATCACATTTTAGCTGTCAATTCCTCATTCGTTGGTCAACCTTTAACCACCAATAGCCACCGAAACCATAGCCACCAGAGACGCCACCTACTTAAAAATGAAAAATTCAAATAGTTATTGTCTTTAATTATTTATGGGGAATCTATGGTGATGGGAAAGAGAATAAGGTGAGACTAGCAATAATAATAATTTTTGTAAGTTTGACTTGTTAATGATAAGTAAAGCTAATTGAATTTACTATTACTAATTTAAGTAGTTGAAACTTTAATTCAACAATTAATATTTTTTATGGTATTTTTTAGTTATATAAGATAAGTTTTGAACTTTTAATACTTACTTAAATGAATGAGTGAATTAACTATTAAACTAATTTAAATTAGTTTTTAATTTAGTATAAGAAATTATTGAAATTTTTAATTTCAGTTGGGGTCAATGCAAAATTAGGATAAGTATAAAATATTTTTTAAAAAAATTTATGCCATGCCAAGCAAAGAAATTAAAAACACTATTCCAAATCTTTATATTTCACCAAATAGTGAAAAAAAGATACAAAAACTTTTTTTTTTTGGTATTTTGAGCCTAAGAAAATTAAAAACCAAGGATAAAATAGGGCAATAATATCCTTCTAGCATCATCATCTATAATGTTCCTTAGCCCTGTTGGCATAGTGTCTATGAAATAAAATCTAAGGCATACTTGTAAACTTTCCTTCGCAAGCCAGTCAGCGCTTTTGTTTTCTTCTCTATGTGTATGACAGAGTTTTACATTTAACTGGCTGATGCTTCTTATGATTGTTTCTGGATGATTGTCCCTTTCTTCTCTTTTGCTAAGAATTTGGAATGCAATTTTTGAATCAGTTTCTAGAATATTTTTTGAATCCCAAATCCCAAGCTAGTTTCAATCCATGGAGAATTTTTCAAGCTTCTGCCGTGAATGTTGTTCCTTTGCCAATATTCGTCAAGAACCCCGCTACCCATCTTCCACGGCTGTCCCGAATCAAGCCTCCACACCCTACTATACGGTGCTCCTGTGAGACTGCTCCATCACTATCGATTTTTAGCCATCCATCCTCCGGAGGTTGCCACGCAATATGTATTTTCTTTTTCTTCCTTGCTCCTTTAAAGATATTGACTTTTTCAAAAGCATTATTGATCCTCTGCAAATATTCTTTAATCCATAAATGTGCATTACTTGGTCTTCTAAAAGGGAATTAAAGATCTCCTTATTCCTCCATTTCCATAGCCACCAGCAAGACACAACAAATTGGGACAGCCATGGTTGTGCATTAGCACCGATTTCCACTGTGAGATTCCAGCGGATCCATGTCTCGAAGGGAGCTCTATAGAAAGTAGTTATGTAAGAGGGTTTCACTAACTACCGTCAAATTCTTGAGGCTTCTGTGCAGTCTCTTAATGTGTGGAGTAGTGTTTCTAGATTATTGGGGCATCGGTGGCAGTTTGGATTTGCACCAAAGATCATTTGTCTCCTTTCTGAGGTCATCAATTTGTTTTGATTTGCTAACCACATAAAATATTTTATACACTGGGGTCCTTCCATTTTCATATAAGATTCTAGATTTGGTCTTGATTTTCATTTGCTTGAGAGAGTGTTTTATAAGCACTGGCTACTGTGAAGTTTCTATCTTGGGAGGGACTCCACATGATCTTGTCCTCACCTAGGCTCTCTTTTGGAGGATGGCATGCAGTAATCTTTAATATTTTATCTTCTGGAATGAGCTCCCTTAGGAATTTCAAGTTCCATTCTCCATTTTCTAACACTACATCAGCCACTTTCATATTGAGAAGGGAAGCGTTTATTTCCTGTACATCCTCAATAAAAGCACATTCATGATACAACAACTTATCTCTCCATAGAGAAGTTGACTTACCATTTCCAATAGAAAAACTCAGGTTCTCTTTCATGTCTTCTTTGATTTTTATCAAATCTCTCCAAAACTTTGAATCTGATGTCCTATTTTTCATGTTCAGGATTGAATATTTTCCCCTTCCATATTTATTGAAAAGGACTTTTGCCTACAGTGTCTCTCTTTCGTGCATTAACCTCCATACTTGTTTCATAAAAAAGGCATCATTCATGATATGAAGATTTCTCATGCCTAGGCCCCCATTTGTTTTTGTTTTACAGAGAGTGTCCCATTTCACAATATGCAATTTTTGTGTGTTTGAATTTTCTCCCCAAATAAATTTTCTCTGGCATTTTTCTACTTCATTGCAAATTCCAATAGAAATTTTTGTATGTAACATATCAAAATTGAGCATTGGACTGATTACAGTTTTTGCAAGAGTGATGCACCCTGCTAAGGATAGGCAATTGGCCTTTCATCCTTTTAATTTGCTCTTTGTTCTTTCAATAATGCTTTTAAAGTCTTCCTTCTTCTTTCGGTTGTTTGTCAAGTAAGTACCTAAGTATCTTCTTAGGTATGGCACTTCATGGAAGCCGCATATCTCCTTTATGCCTACTCTTTTGCAGTTGGGGACGTTTTTAGATAATAGAATGGATGTCTTTTTCTGCATTGATTTTGAACCCCGATGCAGCTCCAAATTTGTCTAGAGTTTCAAGCGCAACTTTCATTTGATTTTCCGTTGCTTCCGCAAATAGCAAGAGATCATCAACAAAGAGAACATGTGATATTTGAGGTCCTCTTTGTCCCGCTTTCATTGGTATCCACTTTTCCTTTATAACGGTCTTTTCTATGAGTTGCGAGAGCTTGTCCATGGCGATGACGAAAAGGTAAGGGGACAGAGGATCCCCTTGCCTTAGTCCTCTATTTGGCTTGAACATATCAAGTTTTTCGTTGTTCCATAAGATCTTGAAGGAAACTGATGACACACACTGCATGATGATGGAAATAGTTTTTTCCGACATTCCATACTCCAAGCAGCATTTTTCCAAGAAATGCCAGTTTAAACGATCATAAGCTTTTTCAAAATCAATTTTAATAGCCATAAATGACTTTTCCCCTTCATTTTTTCATGGTATGAACCATTTATTTTGCAATTATGATGTTGTCATGGATTAGCCGACTTGGAATGAAACTTGACTAATTCGGAGCAATTCTTTCATTCAAAGTGGGCTTTATCCTTTTGACCAGAATTTCGCTCAAACACTTATATATCACATCGCATAGGGCTATGGGTCAAAATTGAGAGACAAATTCAGGCTGGTTGATCTTAGGTATAAGTGTTAGAAGAATTTGGTTTACCTGTTGTATTGAGGGGGTCTTGCCATAGTTTATGAATGAAAGCGCAGATGGAGCATTGGAAGACCTTCCAATTTTCTTTAAAGAACAACGCAGGGTCCGTCTTCTCCAGGCGTCTTTAGGGAACCTATGCTGTGGATAGCTTCTTCAATCTCACTTGGAATGGGCATTCTTTCTAACATCTGTCTCTGTTCTTCTTCCAATCTTTTATATTGCCAGCTGCATCGAATAGTGGGGTGCTCTGGTCTTTCATCCCGGCATAAGTCAGTGAAAAAATTTGAGACTATCAATTTTACAACTTCTACCTCTTCACACCAGATACCATTATTGTTCCTCAGATTCACTATCTTGTTCTTTCTTTTGCGCACGGAAGTTTTTATGTGAAAATATTTAGTGTTTCTATCTCCTTTTACTAGCCACTTTTGTCTGGATTTTTGCAGCCAGAAGATCTCCTTTTGATCAAGGATTTTTTCCAACTCCTCCGAAAGGTCTTTTTCCAGCCCATCAAAAAATTTATTCCTACCATAAAGCCTATATTTTTGTGTCTATTGAATTCTATTCAAAATCCTCCTCTTCTTTCGAAATATGTTACCAAAAGTTTTATTATTCCATTTTTTCAGACTTTCAGTTAAATTGTTTAAAGCTACTGGAAAGTCATACTTGTTATTCCAAGCACTTCTAATAACATTTGAGAGGTCCTCATGTTTATTCCACATGGATTCATACCTGAAAGGTCTCTCTCCTTGGGTACTAGTCTCAGGTCTTGTGTGTAGCAGCAGAAGGTGATGGTCTGATTGTATTATTGGCAGCACCTCCACAAATGCATTTGAAAAATTTGTACACCACTCTGAGTTACATAAAGCTCGATCCAGCCTTTTATAAACTCTTTCTTGGCCTTCTCTTATTCCCCCTTCCATGTGAATCTTGATCCTGAATAGCCTACGTCTATGAGGTTGCATTTGTCAATCCAGCCTCTGAAACTTCTACACGCATGGGCATCATTTCTCCCTTTTCTTTTCTTCTTACTTTGCTCTGCAATGTCGTTGAAATCACCTATCATCAACCATGGTAAATTCATGTTTCTTGAGATGTTGTGCAAAAGCTCCCACATTTCTTTTCTTTGTGCTTCCTGTGGACTTGCATACACATCCGTAAGGCTCGATCTCCTCCGCTGATTGTTTTCAATTTCCATATGCACAAATTGCTTGTGGGTTGACATAACTTTGATTTTGAAATCATCATTCTTCTAGAGGATCCAGATCTCTCCAACGAAACTGACAGCTTCTTCGACTATGGCATGATTGAATCCCATTGTCTTAATCACCTCTCTTGCTTTATTTCTAGTACATTTGGTTTCTACCAGAATAGTGAAGCCAGGTTTCTTTTGGTTTTGCAACTCCTTGAGAGTGCGAATGGTACTTTTGCTCGCTGCCCCTCTAATATTCTATATCATGATCTTCATTATATGACATAAAAGTCAGATCCAAAACTCTAAACCAAAACAAAGACATTCTAACTCCAAAGGTTGGAAAAGCAAAGAGGCTCAAGGCCTCTTAATCATCATGCATATCCTCCCTCGTTAATGAATGAGGTACTTCTTCCTGTGCTTCTCCTTGGGCTTGTTCCCTTTCAAAAATTTTCATGGCTTCTACTAGATCTTCTGAATTTCTGGCTCTAAAGTCTGGCGAGACTAGATCAGGCGGTTCCTCCATGTCGCAAGCCAGATACAGGAACCTTTGAATCATTCACCTGCTTTTTCATTTTTTTTCTTTTTGAGCTTGGGGGTGTTTTCACCGTCTCGTTTTGGACAATAATATATGGACTTTTAACTTAATATTTCTATTCAAAATGCCATTTTTGTGTGTATGTTGTTTTTTTTTTTGGATGGAGATTATGTACAAGTTATTGCCAAATTTTTTGAAATTAAGCACTAAGCTGGTCAACTTTAATTCGCACTGCAATGCTTGGTCTATTATATATATGCTTTGTTTTAGAGTGCAACAGGATTCAAATCTTATAAAATCTGAGAAAGAGAAAAAATATTTGTATTAAGGTGTAATCTGACCAAAAAGAAAAAAAGAAAGAGAATATTTATAGAATTATCTTAATAGAATGAAGACGTTGTTAGTTTTATCTGATAATAATAAACTTTTATAATTATTAAATTTATTTAAATTTTTTATAATTAATTTTATCAATATCTAAATTTTTTATTATTAAAAATAATTATTTATTGGATTTAAAAATCTTTTGTGTTAAAAATATTAGTTTAATCAATTACACAAGTGTCAAATCGTCTAAATGATTGTGATGGCCCCAAAGGTGCAAATTACTTGACTAGAAATATCAAAACTAACAAATGGCTATGTTGATAGGAAATAGGAAATATAATAATAGAGCAACTAGTCAACCCACCAAATAAAAGGGCTACTTATATCAAGTAAGATCTAAGATCTGAGCTAACTTCTTTGGAATTTCGGTACTGTCTGGTGATCACGTGGTTACCTAAGCCCATGAATCATGAATGTCATATCATTAAATGACATAACATGATAACAACTTCCTTTTTTTTTCCTTTCTTATTACAATATCAAAATAATCATAAAGTAGCTATAATGATAAATTTATTTTGATACTTTTTAAGTTATAAATATTATTTTTAAAATATTATACACACACAAAATTCAGTTACCAAATCAATAATTATGTATTTATATATAAATATATATTATTTTAATTTATTTTTAATATATATCTTATATAAATAACTAATTTTTAATATAATCTAGCATCACTCATATTATTTATACACAATCCTTTGCTTTTACATTATAATTGATTCTGTATTTTACATCATATAGAATTATATATATCTATATCCAACAATGCCGCTTGATAAATATAATACAGAATATCCAATAAAACAGTAATATAT
Organism: Arachis hypogaea; assembly: GCF_003086295.3. Classification (NCBI taxonomy): domain Eukaryota; kingdom Viridiplantae; phylum Streptophyta; class Magnoliopsida; order Fabales; family Fabaceae; genus Arachis; species Arachis hypogaea. The sequence goes on along the minus strand of NC_092041.1, from coordinate 118,842,759 downwards.
TGTCATGGGAATATAATTAAGATAAAACATGTTTCTATAAAACCAATTGTTCTTGATATAGAATTTACATATAATAAAAAATATCTCATATCATTATAAAACAAATATAATACATTTTTTTTGTTCTAAATTTGGAATTACATACAATTTTTTGCTTTTTTTTATTAGAAGATCACACAATAACTTGTATATAGAAACGCTTAATAGTTTTTATATTTATATTTATAATCAAATTTGATTCAATTTTATAGTAACTAAACTCTATAAATAGTATAATAAAATTATACTCATATTTATAAATGTTTTTTTTTGTCTAAATACGTTTTAGCATAAAGAAAATTTGACAAGGCCTAAGCCCACACAACACAAATTAATTGTTAATATTATTCACACACAATGTTCTTGTAGACCCATGTGCGTGCCAAACAAAATTTCATCACTTGATGGGTAGGTAAAGTTCACAACATTCCATTAGAATTCTTCTCATAACTCCTCTTTCACCACCAAGGAATCTATAAAATGTACCTTATCCATGCAATGTTCTCAATTGCATTTATAAACCTAAAAAGATAAAAACAGACAAAAAAAAAATAGAAGAGCAAGAAGAGAAAATAAAAGAAACAGAGAGAACAGAGAAAGATCATGGGTTCAGTGTCTGAAACCGTTTGTGTTACCGGAGCTTCTGGTTTCATCGGTTCATGGCTTGTCATGAGACTCTTGGAGCATGGCTACACCGTTCGAGCCACCGTGCGCGACCCAGGTCAAGTCTTTATATCGATATTTGTAACATTTTTTGAAACACTATTTTTTTAAAGTTAGAAATGAAACTCGAATCTAAAATTTTTAACTGAAGATAAAAAGAGGATGTGATTTGAATTTCATCTCGTTGGCACTATTTTTTCTCTTAATAATATAATATTTGAAAGAATAAATATATATTTTTTTATCTAATAACAAAATATGTTTTAGTTTTGTGTTTAGACTTTAGAGTTATCTAGAATATGATTTTACTAATTTTGTCCCCCTTAATTTTCACTTAAATTTTACCATATGGATTAGTGTTCAAACCAAAATTAACAAGCATACATATATACACTCTGATTTTTTCAATGTTATTAATTAATTCTTTTGGTTTTTCAGCTTTATTAATATTATTCTGTTAGTGGTAAATTAATGATAGAATATCTATTAATTATTAACATTATAAGTGGTATTATTAATTATATACAGCAAATATGAAGAAGGTGAAGCATTTGCTGGAATTACCAGGGGCGAAAGCCAAGTTGTCTCTGTGGAAAGCTGAACTTGGTGAAGAGGGAAGCTTTGATGAAGCCATTAATGGGTGCACCGGAGTTTTCCATGTCGCCACCCCCATGGATTTCGAGTCCAAGGACCCTGAGGTACTTTAATTATGATACAGTGACAGCATAAATTATTTTACACAATAATTTAATATTATTTATTTTTTAGATAACTATTCATGTACTGATTATAAAAAGTATTTAATTTTTTTTGACAATTGGATTAAAATTTCTTTATACTTTAAAAATAACTGCAACTGCAACTACATTTGAAAATAAAGCATGATAAATGGATTCCAACTTTTTTTGAGAAGTAATAAATAAATAAAAATAAAAGATGTTTATTCATTGCTACTTTTATAATATCATGTGATAAATGCTCATAAATAAATATATAACACGTGATTAAATGATTAAAATCATTCATGGGTATAAATGTTAAATTTGTAACGGAATATAGATTATGAATTTAATTTATCATCATATACGTTTAATTTTATCTTGGTATGTAAAAATTTCACATATATGATGATTGTATGTAAATTGAGAAACATGGTTTAATTATATATTTGAAATGCAGAACGAAGTGATAAAGCCTACAATAAACGGAGTAATAGACATAATGAAAGCATGCTTGAAGGCCAAAACAGTGAGAAGGTTGATATTCACATCCTCAGCAGGAACAGTGAACGTTTCAGAGCCCAAAAAAGATTTGTATGATGAAACTTGTTGGAGTGATGTTGACTTCTGCCGAAGAGTCAAAATGACTGGCTGGGTTAGTATATAACATACGAATGGTTATAGAAAATTAATTTTTAATTAGTTAATAATAGTATTTTTATTATTATAATTTTTTATTTTTTAGAGAATTTAAAATTTAAAAAATTGATATTGACTAAAAAAAATTCATTTACTAGTTAATATTTTAAAGTCCTTTTTCATTGATTAATATATTTTGTTTTGTTGTCTTTTTAAGAAACAACATCCTCACAAAAGAGTATTTTTTTTGTGTAAAACCTTTTTACTGCAGATTAACAATTAAATTCTTTAAACAATTATATTATAAATACATAAAAAATCAATATATATATATATATCAATAGCTTATTTAATAATTGATTTTTAGTGCATATATAATATTATTGCACATATTAAAAAAATTGGGTAAAATAATAAATTGGTCCTCTATATTTGGATGTAATTCTATTTTGGTCCTTAAGATTTAAAATATTCTATTTGAATCCAAAAAAGTTTTATTTAACATCAATTTAGTTCCACAGTATGGTCAAAGTTAAATAATTAACGGAATGTCTTGCATAACAACACTATAAGAACAAAATTGATAATTTGGAGAACAAGTACAAGTTTCAGAGACACAAAATAAATCGTTGATGCCTCAATACATTTATTTATCATTCTTTTTAGTTCTATAGAAAATATTTTATTTATATTATAAGAAAAATAATAAATAAACGTATTGATGCATCCACGGTTGATTTTGTGCCTTTGGAGCTTGTACTTGTTCTCCAAATTATCGATTTTGTTTTTGTACTGTTGTTATGTAGGACATTCCATTAATTATTTAACTTTGATCTCATTGTGGGACTAAATTGATGCTAAATAAATTTTTTTTGAATTTAAATAGAATACTTTACACCTTAAGGACTAAAACATAATTACGTCCAAACGTAGAGGACCAATTTAATACTTTACCCTAAAAAAATTACACAAACCTAAAATGTAGAAGGGGATTATTTGCAATTTTATCTAGGAATTACTTGCTAATAGCATAATTATATTTATAACAAATCACCTTGAGTCTCAACTTTATATTCTGCTTCTTTTTTTAGATGTATTTTGTTTCTAAGACACTTGCTGAGCAAGAAGCATGGAAATTTTCAAAGGAGCACAACATGGATTTCATCACAATTATTCCACCTCTTGTAGTTGGCCCTTTTATTATGCCAACAATGCCACCTAGCCTTATTACTGCTCTTTCACCCATCACAGGTACATCGTAATAAAAATTAATATATTATTAAAGGTAGAAAAAAAATAAAAAGAACAAAAAATAAAATACTCTAAACTCTAAATCTTATATTTTAAATTTTAACACTCCTTCTTTGGAAAGAAAAATTTAAAGATGATCTGTTTAATTTTATTATTGTATAAAGAATTTAATAGAGAAAAAATTGATTATATGATGGAGTGATACTAATGATTAAATTGTCAGGGAATGAGGCACATTATTCAATCATAAAGCAAGGGCAATTTGTGCACTTAGATGATCTTTGTCGTGCTCACATTTTTCTATTCGAGCAGCCAAAAGTTGAAGGGAGGTACATTTGCTCTGCATGTGATGCCACCATTCATCAGATTGCAAAGTTTCTTAACAAAAAATATCCAGAGTACAATGTTCCCACAACGTAAGAAATATCACATCATGCTTTGTTACGTTGATTAATTAATTAATTGTATGTATAGTTGTATACTTTAACTGATTTCTAACTAATAAGCAATGTTTAACTTAATTACTGATTTTTTTTTCTCAAAGGGTATCTTTAATTTCACAGTTAAAGCTAAAAGAAAAATGAATTACTAAAGTAATGACAAATTAAATGTGCCAAACTTGAGTAAGAAGTTTATATTATTTAAAAAATAAAGACTCACATATAATTATTTTTATGTAAAATTGATAGTTAAAAATTATTAAATAACAATTTAATTAAATTATTTAATAATTTTTAAATATCAACTTCATGTATAAAACAACTGCATATAAATTTTCACCTATATTCACATTATAAGTTAATATTCAATTTGTATATAAATTCGATTAATATAATTAATAATATATTACTACATCATTAAAAGACACAGTATTATCAGTATATTAAAAAACTAAACACTTTAACTTATATCTTTATGAAATTATACTAATTAAAATTATAAAAATATTATGTGTATATAAAAAATTAATTATTAAATTAGTCGCTATATATTGTGTATATTTATACATACCAATTTTTACATATTTTTTAATTAAATAATTAATCATGAGAATTATACGAAATAACTTTATAACTATTTTTATTGACAATTAATAATTTTAGATGATGTTTAATAAAGAGGTAAAATGTTCAGGTTGTCACGTGATTAATTATTTTACTTATCCACTTAATTAAGTGTCCAAAAACTAAATCTCGTCTTCCTAGACTACTTATAAAAATATTTTAATATAATAAATAAATAAAATTATTTTTATATAATTATACTGAACGTAATAGATAAATTAAAAATATTTTTACATAATAAATATCACAAAAATATTTATCAAACCTATCAGAATTGCAATAAACAAATAATTAAAGGTTTTTTTGTGATAATCAAATTTATTTATAGTAATACGATAAAATCTTTTATGAGATGTAAAATACATATTTGTATATATCGTGGTTGATTATGGTTGACTTTTGATATACAAATAATAAGTGTTAAATTTAATTGATGTATATATATTAATCACAACGTGCATTGGGGGAAAAAATAGTGAATGTTGGTATAATTTGAGCACAATGGAATTATAGGTTCAAGAATATTCCAGATGAATTGGAGCTTATCAGATTTTCTTCCAACAAGATCAAAGATTTGGGTTTCCAATTCAAATACACATTAGAGAACATGTACACTGGAGCAGTTGACACATGCAGAGAAAAAGGCCTCCTTCCTAATAATAATAAACTTGCAACTCCAGAAAATGATGATGAAGCATGCAAAGATATCAAGTGATCCTTCCTAATATTATTAAAACTACTGCAAAGAGGCAAAGACAACAAGAATAAATGGCATATCACACACAAATGAATAAATATAAGTCCATATCTTTGTGCTCTTGATCATGGTTTTTAAGAAGTCAGGGTTGTCTTTCAACAAGTCACCAAATGGCAAATGCTCTGTTTGATTTTGAGTATCACTTATATGTTATATTGAACTATTTCTATATTGTGGTTGAGCAATTTTATATCTCCCATCAACTCTCCCTTCTTTTTCTTTTTCCTGTATATGTCACCTCTCATCAATTTTTTTTTCTTAAAAATTTAAATTATAAAATAAAAAATATGAATAATTATATGATATCTAATTGTGAATATGAATAATTATTAAGAAAAAACAACAAAATTAATTAGCTATCTGACCAAAGATAAAAATTGAACCGCACCAAAAATCAGACTAAGGTGTGTAATAAAGTTTTTAAACGATTTTAGTTCGTAGAATGTGAGGGATTTAGGGGATGTTGGAAAATGAAGAATGATAAAAAATTTAAGCATAACAATAATATGAATATGTTAAGATTGATAGAGACAAAGAAAGAGGTGATTACTAAATTTGATGTAGTGTAATTTTGGAGTAATGATGCGATGGATCAGAAATTTGTGGAAACGGAAAGTACTTCCAGAAGTTTCTTAATCATGTGGGATGCTATGATATTTAGGTTGAATAATTGTTACAAATAAGAGAAATGGTTGTGTATAGAAGGAAAATTGACAAACAATAATTTTTATTGTGCGATTTGTTTGGTGTATGGTGTGCATACAAGGGAGGAGAAATTTGCTGTGTGGGAAGAGTTGAATTTTTTTTAATGGGAATATGTCAAGTTTCTCTTTACTATATGGGTGACTTCAATAAGATTGTGCTGTTGAAAGAAAGGAAAGGCGCTAGTGTATTAACACAGCAATAGCGAAAGACTTTAAAATATGGATATAGAATATGGAACTGATGATTATAAAATTGAATCACCGTAAGTTTACGTGGTTCAAAGGTCAATCGTACAGTCGAATTGATAGAATATTGGTGAGTTTGGTTTTATTGTTATCATTTGGAACACCTAGTTAAAAAGAAATAACAGAATCTTCATAAATAAAAAATAAGTATTGCAGAAATAGTCAACAAGTCAATTAAAAATTACAAAAAGTAGAGTGATATTTAATTTTTTAGATTGTTGATGACATTACAAAAATGATTAAAAATATTAATTTATTTTATTTATTTAATATTTTTTTTATTGATGCTCCACTTTATTATTTTCAACTTTTTGTTTCAAAGAAAAAAAATAATCACCAATATTCACCACTATCTCAATTCTCAACTATTGATATTTATGTCAATTTCGAAACAATTCAAGTATATTGTTTGTACATTAGTCCAAATAATTTAATATTATGGACTCATTAAAGATTTGGCCATTTAAGATAGCATAATAAATTCACATATCCAATTCGACAGAGTCATGTCACTCTATTACCTCATGCTATTTATCGATCAACAACTATTATAATGTTATAACGGGAGTGTTTTGTCGATTTTTAACAAATTGATGGTGATTTAATATCTAATGATTTGGGAGTGAAATCTATTTTTTTGTAAATATTAATTTTTTAAAAGTGCATCAAAATATCTTTGATTAAATAGGAATTGAGAATAAAAGTAAACTAAAATTTGTAAATTGAAGAAAGGAATAAAAAGTAAAATTTTTGAAAAAGAAATGAATTGAAAATGAAAAAATTTGCGTTAAAATTAAAAGAAAACAGTAAAATGTCTTCGATCATGTCAAAAGACTTTGGCATGAAAAACTTAAGTGCGAAAATGTAAATCAGACAATGAAGATAAAGAACACTTGGAAGATAAATTTACTTGGAAGATAAAATTTACATAAAAGATAAATTAAAGAGATAAAAACATGGAAGGAACCCTACAGAAAATGAACTCGATTGCAGACTCAGAAATTCTCTGGGATGTGAGTGTGCTTGAGTGTTTTTCTGAAACAAAGTTTCAATCCTTATTTCCTCAGACTTCCTAATATTTATAATTTGTATTAAGTAACTGACAATTAATTACAAAAATCACGGCTTTGATTACCTTCTCCTTGGTAATCGTTCCCGCCTCTTAGCTGCGCACGTTTCTCATAAATTCCTCACGTAATGAATGCTTTTAACTTCCTCACTATCATAATCGTTCGATCACTCATTCGAGTGTCTTGTTCATTTAAACTTATCCTATTAATAAGTCAATCGAAGTCTAATCCGTGTCGATCATTTCTAATCCCATGCTTACGCACACACCTTTTCGAGAAACTATTTATGCCTTCCTTCGAATCGATTTACCTTTATCAAAAATATTTTTCGATCAATAAATTTCTCTCTTGGATTAACGTGTTTACATTTGATAGCATTATCAGAAGATGAAACACTTAATCCAAATTTAAATCTCAAATTCGTAAATCATTAATAATTATCATTTAAACTCCCATTAATACTAACTCACTCGATACGTCTCTCGAAATTTGCGCTTTCTTTCTCTACCACTTCATCTATGCATAAAACTTGTCTTTCATTTGCTGGCACTAAAATTTGATGGGCACTAGCCAATTTCTTAAAAGTTTCTGGACTAATCCTATATCTCGAAGCGATCTGGGCTAATTCATTAGTAATTTCATTATGGATTCTGGGAATGTGAACCAAAGAAACTCTTCGAAAAGCAGTTAACAACTCCCAAGCAATTAATAAGTACTTCTGTAACATCTCATTATTGCACCTAAATTTCTTTGATAACTGCTTTAATACCAATTGAGAATCCCCTAAAATCTGAACTTCCAAAGTTCTTTTACCAATTAATATTTCAAGACCCAAAATCAAAGCTTCGTACTCTGCCACATTATTCAAATAAGGATATTTTAATTCGAATAAGAATTCTGACGAAATTCCTTCTGGTGAGATAATTAAAATTCCAACACCTGCACTATCTTTATGTTTCGATCCATCAAAATATAATTTTCAATAATCGATCTCAATATCGATTCTATTTGCTCCCTGGTCATTCAGATCTTTCGAATTATCTATAAGAAAATCTACAATGACCTGTCTTTTTACAGCCTTGGCTGGTACATACTGTAAATCAAACTCCATTAATAACAGCATCCATTTTTCTATTCGTCCATGTAACATTTGAAAACTTAACATATATTTAATTAGATTAGTTTGTGCAATAACTTTTACCGATTTTGTCACCATATAATATTTTAATTTCATACAAGCATGGTATAGAGACAAATATAATTTTTCGATTGGAGAATACCTTGTTTCGATATCAATTAAGACTCGACTAAGGTAGTAAACCGCTCGCTCATGCCTGTTTTCATCATCTTGGGTCAACATACACCCAATAGTGCTCTCAGATGCTGCAATGTATAATTTCAAGGGTTCAAATAGACGAACATTCGCCATAATCGGGACTTTAGACAAATAAATTTTAATCGAATCAAACACCAACTAATGCGCTGTTGTCCATTCGAATTGCAAATTATTTTTCAATTTCACTAAAGATGCGAACACTCGAGTTCGATCTGACAGATTTAAAATAAACTTTCGAAGATAATTCACCTTGCCTAAAAAGGATTGTACTTCTTTCTTCGATTTGGGCGCAGACAACGCCAATATCGTATTTGTCTTATTTTTGTCGATGGAAATTCCTTTTTTATGAACAACAAAACCCAAAAAATTTTCGTCCGATACACCAAAAGCACATTTCAAAGGATTCATTTTTAACCATTTTCTCCTCATGGTAACAAATTCTTTCCTCAAGTGGTTGATATGTTGACTCACCGAAATCGACTTGACCATGATGTCATCAATATAGACTTCCATAAATTTTTTAATAAACTCATGGAAAATAGCATTCATTGTGCGCTGATATGTTGCACCAGCATTTTTCAAACCAAAAGGCGTAACTACCCACTCATAAGTGCCAATCGCTCCAAGACAACGGAAAGCAGTTTTGGACACGTCATCCTCTGCAATAAAGATTTTGTTATATCCCGAATAACCGTCCATAAAATAGAGAATTTCATTTCCTGCCACAGAATCAATCAACATATCTGCAATCGGCATGAAATATTCATCATTTGGAGTAGCATTATTCAAGTCTCGAAAATCGATACATACTCTTAACTTCTCATTTTTCTTCATTACTGGGACAATATTCGAAACCCACTCAACATAGCGTGCAGTTCGAATAAAATTTGCCTTAATCAAGTGTTCTATTTCTTCTTTGATTTTCTCATTAATTTCAGGAGAAAAACGTCTAGGAGTTTGCTTCATAGGTCTAGCATTCGGTTTTAGCGCTAATCGATGTTTTACAAGTGAATGATCAAGACCAGACATCTCATGATAATCCCAAGCAAAACAATCCTTAAACTCGTGTAAAAGATTAAAGACCTCAGTTCGAAACGGATCAACAAGATCTTTACATATATATGTAATTCGAACATCATCCGAAGTCCCTAGGTTAATTTCCTCCAAGGGATCTTGAGATTCAAACCCTTTATAATGATCATCATCTTTTACTGAATAATTCTCAAAACCCAATGGTTCTAGATCATATATGCAATCAAAAGTAAAATCAATAATATCATCAGAAATACAAGAAACTCGATTATTCAATACATTAACATTACTTTGATTTTCTACACAATGAGCCTCTGTTGAGTTAAAAAATTAACTAAATTAATTAGTGATGACAAACATTATTTTTGCCAAAATAAATAATTAGTGTTGATTAATTAATTAATGAGTATATATTACTAATCATTTATTATTATGTTGTAGGCCTTAATTAATTTGAGCAGCCCAAATGAAATGGAAAATAAAACAAGAGGTGGTAGGATGAAAGCAAAATTGAGAGCCCAAGGAAAAGTAAAGAAAGAAGCAAAAGAAATCATAGCGGGCCAAGCATATCACAAACTGATCCAAGCCCGAGTTGATTTTATTTCCCTCCAAACTTGATTTCACACCACAAGAAACGTTCTTCTCCTCTCTGACCATGTCAAATCACAAGCTTCAGAAAAGTAAGAAAGAGAAAGAGAGAGAGCTTCTTCCATAAGCTTTTCACCAAAGAAGAGAGAAAGAAAAAGATTAAGCTAGAAAGGCAGATATCAAATCACCAGTTCAAACTAAATCAAGCTTAGGTTAAAGGTAACCCATTTCCTCTTGCATGCATCAGATCTTCTTCTCTTCTTTCCAACTATCTGCTCTATCCGAAATGGGATACAGAGGAAAGATGGTTTTTGTTCTTCTCTGCTGTGAATCCACGGTTTCAAACATATCTTGGGGACCAAGTCGTTTTTCAATGGTTAAGATCAAGTTGACCATGGGAAGATTTCTATGGTTACTGATTTATGACTTTCGGTCAAGTTGGAGAAGTCAGAAGCAAAATTTCTACTCTAAGTTTTATTGAGAAAAAGTGAATCTGTGGTTGGTGAAGCTCAAGGCTCAAGGTGTTGACCTTGGGAGAAGATCCCAGCAACATGCAAGGAGAATAAAAGAAGACTTCCCGCTCATTCAGAACCAAGGAGAAAAAACCAGAGTGTGAGAGTGGTGTTCTGCAAAGAAGTTCCTCTACTAGGATAATGTTTTCTTTCAAAGAAGCATTCGACCTATACTGAAGAACTGTATCTGAGGTTTGAGAATCTGGTTTCGCACATAGCAAAGAGGCTGTCGATGAAGTCAATCTCCTTCATGTTTTACTGATTGTAATGTACTTTTCTATGTTTATCTTTCTATAATTTCTTGTGAAAAAATGCATTGTGAGAAAGCTCAAGTAAAAGCCATGAGTGGAAAAAGGCTGAGTGATACACTTGAGAGAAAATTCTAGAGTTATTTTCTAATTTCTTTAGGTTGGTTAAGTGTCTTGTATCTTGTACCTGTTTGGTATCCCTTTCTTAGTTGGGTTAGCACTAAGAGTGAATAGTTAGGTGCTAGCATAGCCAATGTCAAGTTAGGTTAGAACTTGAGTGTGAAATTGGTGTATGTAATACTTTTAACTATAGTGAAAATTCCTCCATTGTTGTGGAGGAGACTGGACGTAGGTTGCATAGCACAAGGCAACCGAACCAGGATATATGCTGGTGTTAACTTTTCTCTTCTCTGCTGTGTTCTATTTTTCTGATATTCATGAGACAAAAATAAATTATCTCATAAATTTTCGCTGCTGAGTACAAACAGAATCAAGATTGAAAGTTTTGTTTAAAAGGGTTATAACAGCTACACAAAGGAAGGCATAGATTCAACCCCCCTTCTCTAAGCCTACCACAACCTTCAGCCTCTGTTATAAAATCGGCAGTCTGGCTTGCATCATTACTTTCATTACAAGAAGAAGGAAAATTATAACAAAATTTGACTGAAGACATTGAATCGATATTATCATTACTAGAAAGACTACTAACATTATGTGATCCAACTTCATCAGAAGAATCATCTTTATTTTCTACAGAATAAAAATTACTTAAGTAGTTACATAAAGTTACCAGGTAGTCGGAAACTTCCTCAACCTGACCCATAGAGCAGTTTCTCCAAGATCTTCAAGAAAGACAGTCCCAACTAGTTGGTTCAAAACCCAACTCTAGATAGCGTAGCTTCACCGAGAGGCCTTTCGAAGACAAGTAGCACCCTTCACAATTATAAGGATTCAGTGATCGATTAACATTTAAGGGCTTTAACTTACGATTATACATCCTGAAATTGACATGCAGTTGTTCGATATATAAATTTGAATCTGCCTTGACGATTTCAGGTTTACCCTCCTTAGTCCACAGAAGCACGCTCTGATGCACAGTAGAAGATACGGCCCCCACACCATGGATCCAATCTCACCCTAACAAAGCATTATAATTGGCCTTTGATGGAACTATCACAAACACAAAATGTCTTTCCGATGACCCAACCTTCGCAGTGAAAGTGACCAGCCCTTTTGCTGGTGTAGAAGTCCCACTGAAATCTGTTACAGCAGTATTTGTGGGAACCAAATCATCAGGATGTTTTCCCACCTTTCTTAAGATCCTCTCAGGTAGAAGACTGATTGCTGCCCCACCAATCCACCATCAATCAAGACTTTGTTTATCTTGAACCCATTCAAAATGGTAGTAATATGAAGTGGGCGTAAATGGGACATTTGTTTTTTAGTGGGCCGAGGGAAATACCCTGGCTCATCTTCAATCCGAATAAAGGAGAAAGCCTCCTCATCTTCCAGATCATAATCTTCATCTGGATTACTTTCACATTCCCCAAGGTACTCAGTTGGAATGATCGAAATCGTCCCTATCATGTCATCATCCCCTTCATCAAAATACTCTTCATCAACATCGACATCTTTATTTTTATCGACTCCTGAGGATTGGGCTATTGCCTTGCCTTTTTCCATCTTTGCAGGTGATGGAATTTCCTTGGGTAAGTCTCTCCATCAGAGGGAAAGACGATTCGAGAATGCACAGAAGGCGTTGCCCCCTTGCTTACTTCCTTGCCTATCTCTGACTGAGGTTTCTTACTCTGATTAAAATTTCTCCTTCCACCCCTTCCTTTCGGGTAACCCCTGGCTCGACCCCGATAGTAGGGATATTGATTTCGAGAAGGTGCTCGATGTCCCCATTGTGGATTTCGTCGATACAGATGATCACGTCTCTGGATTTCCTGACAATTCCTAATCCACTGAACACCTATTGCCTGGGATCGGCTTATAGGTGTAGCCATATTTTGTGAAGGGGTCTTTGAGCTAGAACCCTCTATACACCGGATCGGTTGTCTCTGTCGTGCCTGCTCTTCTCTATGAGCCAATTCTTTCTTCATCCTTTCCTTTTCGAAGATTGTTGCCGCTTCGGCATAAAAAAAAAGCATTGTACCGAGGACACAGAGATACGTTTCGGTCTTTGATTTTTTGCTGAACCAAAAAGCCCAACAAACCAACCCCTACTCTGGGATATGCAGATCTCACCTGTGACTCAAAATCGTCTAGAGTCACATCGAAGTCATAGGACATGCCAACCATATTAACTCCAAAACATGGCTTTACATAACTGGCATCAACATTGAAGGGATCAACATCAACCTCCATTTCCTTCTTGCCATCATCAAATTTCAACCGTCCTTCTATTATTGCTTCCTGAATTAAGTCCCTGAAATGGACACAACTGTTAGTCGAATGACTTGTTGCTTGATGAAATTTACAACAGGGCTTTCCTTTCAAATATTTCACAGAAAGTAAAGTTCTATCCTCAGGCAGAATTAATTGTTTATCTTTAAGCAACACATCGAAAATTCGGTAAGATTTTGAAATATCAAAACTGTATTTCTTTCCACTTTTTAGTTTTGAATCATTCGACTTTTCACTACTCGAAAGCTTTTTAAGTAAAGAACAAACATATGGAGGGCATTTCTTAAGTTCGGCCAAATCGACTTCTGTTTCAAAATCGACTTCCTCATCTGAAGACTCCATGGTCACATACGCAACCTTTTCTTTTCGAGTAAAAGGTTTACTCTTTGACCTTTGCTCACTTCTATACTTCTCTTTCTCTTTTTTCATGAGTTCGGTCTGACGAACCTTTTCGACCAAATTGGCTAAATAAGGAATATGCACATTAAGCAATTTCCCGCGCATATAGAATCTTAGCCCCATAGTTGCTCTTTTAGGTAATGACACATAGCATCTACTTCTAGCGTTTTTGAAATGCATTAAATAATCATCGATGGTTTCACCATCTTCGCGTTTCAAAGCCACTAGATCAGTAACTACTACATTCATTTTTCCTCGATAAAACTGAGTGTGAAAAGCAGTTTCTAATTAATTCCATGTTGTGATCGAATTTGGCCTGAGATTCGGAAACCAAGTAAATGCATTCTTCGTCAAAGAAGAAAGAAAGAACTTCATTTTTAAATTTTCATCATTAGCTAAGTTCTCAATCTCGACCAAATAACGAGCAACATGTTCAGTGGTTGTTTCTCCAACTTCACCAGTAAACTTTGTGACTATCTTTGGATTCTTCACCCCTATTGGCACTTCAACCATTTGAACAACTTGGAGGAAAGCAGATACAAAGTGTGGTCAATTTATAAAACCAACACTTAGACCCACTCTATTAAGCACTTCTTCCACAATTCTAGTGACTTGATAACGTTTGCCGCCATGATTAGCACGTAATCTAGCTAAAACGTCATCAGCATTTTGACCTCAGGGAACTACATAAGGATTTTCTTGATTTAAAACGTTGTTTTCATTTTGAAAAACATTTTCTATCCCTTCGTTATTTCCCCTGGCATTATGCCTTTCACCTTCATCATAGTCAACAATTCGAGCAATCCTTTCGACTTGTCTAGCAAGACGCTCGAATTTTGATTCATGATCAGCCATCATGGGATTCAGAATTGTAGTCATTTGTTGTGTCAATAAATTGACTAAGTCATGATGACTTTCCTCCCCTTGTTGTCAATATACCGCCATTGAATTAGCAGCATTCGAAGTAGAGCCCACATTATAATCACGAGAGTACTCGAAATGTTGTTGTGAATTTTGAGTGTTATTCGCTCCACTTGCATTCCCAAAACGGATAGGCGGAATAAAATCACCCACCGGTGGGGTATAACCAGGAGGGAGACCATAAGGAGGCTAGCCAGCGGTTAGTGGAAGTTTATATGGTGGCAAAGTGCCACGTGGACAAATGTTACGTCTTACATTTCCAGTCTGAACAGTCGTAACTACTATACTTTCAGTCACAATTGCAGCCTCCGAGCGTGAAGACACGTCGACTTGTTGCATAGATACTTGTATGCTATCATTGGTGGATGAACCACCATTCACCTTCGATAACTCGTCAGCCATGTGAATGATTTTTCCACTTCATAATCGCATACACTAAATAATACTGAAAAAGTTGTTTGACACACTTCGATTTTTAAAACCGTCCCACCAGGCATGCCAATTTGTTTTGTCGATTTTTAGCAAATCGATAGTGGTTCGATATCTAATGGTTTAGGAGTGAAACCTACTCCTCTTTGCAGGTATCAATTTTTTAAAAGTGCATCAAAACATCTTCGATTAAATGGGAATTGAGAATAAAGGTAAACTAAAATTTGTAAATTGAAGAAAGGAATAAAAAGTAACATTTTCGAAAAAAGAAACAAATTGAAAATGAAAAAGTTTGCGTTAAAATTAAAAGAAAACAGTAAAATGCCTTCGATTATGTCAAAGGACTTTGGCATGAAAAACTTAAGTGCGGAAATGTAAATCAGAGAATGAAGATAAAGAACACTTTAAAAGATAAAGTTACTTGAAAGATAAAGTTTACATAAAAGATAAATTAAAGAGATAAAAACATGGAAGGAACCCTACAGAAAATGAACTCGATTGCAGACTCAGAAATTCTCTGAGATATGAGTGTGCTTGAGTGTTTTTCTGAAGTAAAATTCCAACCCTTATTACCTCAGACTTTCTAATATTTATAATTTGCATTAACTAACTGACAATTAATTACAAAAATCACAGCCTTAATTGCCTTTTCCTTGGTAATCGTTCCCGCCTCTTGACTGCACACGTTTTCCATAAATTTTTCGTGTAATGAATGCCTTTAACTTCCTCACTACCATAACCGTTCGATCACTCATTCGAGTGTCTTGTTCGATTAAACTTATCCGATTAATAAGTCAATCGAAGTCTAATCCGTGTCAATCACTTCTAATCCCATGCTTACGCACACATTTTTTCGAAAAACTGTTTCTGCCTTTCTTCGAATCGATTTACCTTTATCAAAAATATTTTTCAATCACCAACCGGATAACTTCTTATATATTAAAAAAATAATCACCCATTTTTATAAGTGAAGAGATACAAAAATGATAACTAAATTATTATTTTATACCATAAATATCCCACCAAATATAAATATTTTTCGATCCTAATTCTCATAAATTTATCTAAAATTCTGGCTAAATAAGGTCGGAATTTTTTGTAAGTAACTTTATCATTTTTCGGAGATGCAAATCACGTTCAAGTCACCTTGCACCTTCTGTAATCTCTTTTTCAAACCCAATTTACACATAAATTCATTTCAGATATGCTTCGAAACATATACCACGTGTACTAATAATAATCATTAAATTAATTATTCATATAGAGTATCTATCTAAATACAAAATATATGGTAATTAGTTTTTTATTATCAAATCATATTATCTGACTATCATTATAATTTGCAAAACCCTTTCCAAGCTAAAGTCTATTCATATTTTGGCATCTATTTTGTAAATTAAGTCCTACTAATCTGCAATTCAAATGTTACCCCCAATTTACGATTTTAAGCACGCACATTGAATATTTAGTCCCACGTTGACCAGTAAGTCAATCAGCCACTACTCCCCAGCCAAATTCCATGCCGGTAAGTGATCACGTGTTGAGTGAAAGATCTGACTCAATGAATTAGAATGTGATCACGTGCTAGAGATATACAACATTCTGTGTGCATTAAAATCAAGATACTCTAATTCAAACTTCAAATAAAGATAAGGTTTGGACAAGACTTATAGTTATCAAACTCTTGTCTATAATCCCATGTTAATTTTTATTTCAATTTTATTTTAAATTTCATAAAATACAATATTAGTATTCGTAAAGTGATCTACTATAAATAGTAATTTAAAAATAAATATGAGATTTGACACTTTAATTAATATATATTTAGTGCTAATTTAATTTAAATTTTATACTACTTTTAATTATTCTATTAAAATAATTATACAAGTAACAAAATTCTATTGATTTTTTATCAAGATAATTGTCTCTCCAAAATGAGATATGTTTCATATATAATTTTAATATAAATTTCAATTCTAATTTAGTTTATTTTTTGTAAATATCAAAAATAGTAGTCCAGAAATATTCCATTAAAATTACGCTTGGAATTGAGTAAATTCTTCATTTAGAAAACTAATTCAACAAATTAAATTTAGACGGATTGTGTGGAAGCATTTAATCTTGTTACTCAAGATGGTTTTGAATTTATTGATTCATTGGTGTTCAAAATAAGAGATATCATGCATTGAAATTGGCGTGTTGACTTTCGTTTGATTATGAGATATGCAAACACGGTTGCAGATACTATGTTAAAGATGACGATGAAGTTACAATTTTTGCATTTGAAACTTCTTTCACTTTGAGAGGAGTTTAAAAATAATCTTAAACGAGATTATCTCTCTATTTAAGTAGTTCTTTATTTTATTTATTTTATTTTTTTTGTTTAATTTATTTCAGTCACCAAAAAATTTAAAAGGATTACTGAAAACTTATGGAAGTGATATATAAAGATTTGTCCCTAAGTAGTGTGAGATTGTAAGAATATGCTTGGATTGTTATTATCGATGCTTGAAAAAGAAGAGAATTAATTAAACTAAAAGATAAAGAAGAAGAATGTTGATTCATTTTGAATTGAATGGGATTATTCTTCCAAGTGGTCCTTCTATATATAATTATTCACATAAGTTTAGAAATGCTGGTAAACAAGATGATAATTTGGTTAAACAATTGCTTATTTGTTTACCTAGAATTCACTTACCATTTGTTCCAGAAAAAAGTACCACTCACTTACCATTGTCTTTCGTTACTACTATTAGGGAAAAAGATAGATAAATTTCTGACTTTTTAAATTTTTGATAAATACATTTTTGATAAAATTTAAATATAAAAAAGCCCCTGACTTTAATAAACGGAGGACAATTTAATTCTTCCATCTATTTACTTCTCATACACCAAATGAAACTGGCTGACGTGGCTGAAACGGTGTCCAGGTGTCCGTTACGATGTCACGCTGGAAGGGAAATAAAGTTCGAAGGACAAATAAGTCCTTGATATCATTTTGCAAATAAAGTTCGAAG
This sequence comes from Arachis hypogaea, assembly GCF_003086295.3. NCBI lineage: Eukaryota > Viridiplantae > Streptophyta > Magnoliopsida > Fabales > Fabaceae > Arachis > Arachis hypogaea. Next base: position 118,824,716 of record NC_092041.1, on the reverse strand, counting down.
GACAAATAGGTCCTTGAGATTTTTTTTTCATTATGCTTCTATTATGTTTGTATTATGAGAATTAGTTTATAAAATTATGCTTGTAATTTAAAATCTAGTTAACTTGTTGTACTCTGCAATTTAAATTATTTGTATTAAAATTATAGAAATTGGGCTTGTTCTGTTTCTATTTTTTTTCTTAAATTGCATTAGTTCAGTTTTAGTGCATTTGTGTATTATATTAGAATTTGTTAAATTGCATTAGTTCAATTTTCATCATACCAGTGGCATTAGTTAGCATCAATTCATTTATGCATCAAGTTAGCATTAGTTCATTTGTGCATCATTCATGTATTAAGTTAGTATTAGTGCATTTGTGTATTATATTAGAACTAGTATTTTTATCCATAATAACATTACGAGAATAATTTGTTTTAAAAAATTATAGTTCACTTTGTTCTAACAGTATAAATTATGTATGACACAAAAGATTTATAAAATCAAACTATTTTTACAAAAAAGTCGTAAGTTGACAAAAGTTTTTGACTAAGAAGACCAAGATATCCGCAGATAAAAAATTAAATAATAAGATTTTTAGTTATTATTTTTATATGAAAAAGTCTAATTTTTATTAATAATTAATTTTAACATTTGTTATCTAAAATTTAAAATAATTTAATGTGTATACTTTTACATTTAAAATATTTTAATTGTAAAAAAAATCAAATGACATTTTGATTTGTCAAATTACTAATATAGTAGAGAGAAATATAAAAATGGAGAGAGGTAGATGAGAGAATTTAAGAAAGGAGTTTATTAATTTTGAAAAAAAAAATTCTAAAGGACCTATTTGTTCTTCAAACTTTATTTGTAAAATGACGTCAAAGACTTATTTGTCCTTCGAACTTTATTTCCCTTCCAGCGTGGCACCGTAACAGACACCTGGACATCGTTTCATCCACGTCAGCCAGTTCCGTTTGGTGTATGAGAGGAAAATAGACGGAAAGACTAAATTGTCCTCCGTTTGCTAATTTTTGTATTTAAATTTTGTCAGGGATGTATTTGTCAAAAATTTAAAAAATCAGGACCTATATGTCTTTTTCCCCTACTATTATTTAAATTGTTACCAGCAACTAAAGAAGCCAAAGAAATAATAATAATAATAATAATAAATAATAATAATAATAAATAGAAATAAAAATAACAAGAACTATAGAGAGGGAGTAGCATGGGTTCAACTTCAGGTTTCATGGATCATGTTTAGATTTTTTTTTTAAATTTAAGAATGATACTCGAACTTAAAATCTTTAAATAAAAATGGAGAGATTATGTCATTTGAATTATAACTCGTTAGAGATAATATATAATTAGATATCGGTATAAATTGACATTTTACATATAACTAATATTATGTATATAGCTAATATGGAGAAGGTGAAGTATTTAGTGGAATTGGAAGGTGCAAAGGCCAAGCTATCTCTTTGTTAGTTTTTCCATGTTGCCAACCCCATGGATTTTGAGTCCAAGGATCCTGAGGTATATTAATGTTATTATGTTAGTTTTTATAATTTTATAAATTTTTAATTTAATTTTTATAGTTTAAATTTTAACTTTTATATTAAATAAAATTTTTTAGTCATTATTGTTAATTATTTTTATATTTGATGTAAGAGATAATTTGTGAAATATTTTTAAAATAACTGTTACTGAATTATTATGTTTATATTATAAAAGGGACTCATTAAAAATAACATAAGAATTTAATTACAAAATTTTAAATCATAAGGATCTAACTAAAAAATTTGATAAAATTATAACGATGAGCGAAATAATTAATCTAAATAATAATCAATTAAAAACTTCTGTTTTTATAACATTCCATCGAATTCACGAGTGTTTTTTTTTTTTTGTCTTTCTTAAATATAAGTTGTAACAGAAAGAGAATTTGATTTTAATTGAAATGCACGATAATGAAGCATTAAGCTCTTAATTGAATGACATAAATTACTTTTTTGATATAAATTGTATACCGTACGAATACGATGACTTAATTACAAATAATGTAGTTAAAACAGATTTGATTACGAAACATTTTTTAGTTTTATTTAAAGATTTGTCATTGATCAATAAGTTGCTGCATGTATAAAGCGAAATTCAAACTTTTGACACTTACTTAATAGACTAATGAGCTAACGAGACCAACCTAACTTGTTTCCTATAGTGTTATTTATATTAACTAAAAACCTTATGAAAATTAGTTGTAAAACTCTTGAAATTTGCAATATTGATGAACACTGAATATGGATTAATTGGAAAATTTGGATTGGAGAATTGCAGAATGAAGTAATAAAGCCCACAACAAACGGATTAATAGGCATAATGAAAGCATGCTTGAAGGCCAAAACTGTGAGAAGGTTGATATTCACATCCTCAGCAGGAACTGTGGATGTTACAGAACAACAAAAGCCTTTGATCGATGAGACATGGTGGAGTGACGTTGACTTCCGTAGAAGAGTCAAAATGACTGGCTGGGTTAGTATAAGTCTTCATCATAATCATATGCCCTCTTTTTTTTTTAAAAAAAACTCTTTAATCATCTAATATAATGTTACAAACTCTTAATTTAAGTAAAACTTTTTGTACATAATTTGGTCCTCCTATCTTGTGCTATTACACATTGATAAAATTGCATATGATTTGGGACAAATTAAGCTAACATTTCTTGACATTTAATTGGTGAATTCAATTTAATTCAATTGTTATTTTTAGTTTATTTTTTTTTATAGAAAAATCAGTGTCATCTGAACAAATTTCATGGATAAAATTCAAAATCTTTTAGTTATAAGAGTTTTTATACATGTTATAAATAATTTTTTTTTTTAAATTTACACTATTAGAAAGATACATAAATGATTATAATCTAGAATCGATTTCTTGCAGATGTTTTTTGTTTCTAAGACACAGGCAGAGCAAGAAGCATGGGAATTTGCCAAAGAAAACAACATAGACTTCATCTCAATTATTCCACCTGTTGTAGTTGGTCCATTTCTCATGCCAACAATGCCACCAAGCCTTATCACTGCTCTTTCACTCATCACAGGTGCATTAGTATCAATGTATCATTCATGCATATATGAACAACAATCAATTTTTTTTTTTTTTACTATTGTTATTGACTCTTGGGTGACCAATTGACTAAACCTTTGTGCTACTTCTTGATTTTATTTTTCAATTTTTTCTATCTTCCTAAGAAAACTTCAGAAGCTTATATATATATCATAATATTTTTTACAATAAGAACAATATTATAAGGGAAACAAGTTGGTGAAATTTAATGATGGAGTAGTACTTATGAATTGTCATCACTCATCAGGGAATGAGGCACATTTTTCAATAATAAAGCAAGATCAATTCGTGCACTTAGATGACCTTTGTCTTGATCATATGTTCCTCTATGAGCATCCAAAAGCTGAAGGGAGATACATTTTCTCTGCACATGAAGCCACCATTCATGACAGAGCAAAATTGCTTAACCAAAAATACCATGAATACAATGTCCCTACAAAGTAAGGTCACTTTATTAATCTTAGCTTATATATCTAACACTGTATGATATATAAAAGAGCTACTTGTACTAATCTATTTTTCAGTTAGATCAGATGATATCACAATGTTCCCATTCTAAATTGCTAACTGTACGTATTGGAATTTTAGGTTCAGGGATATTCCAGATCAATTGGACATTGTTATATTTTCATCCAAGAAGATCAAAGAATTGGGGTTTCAATTTAAGTACAGCTTAGATGACATGTTCACTGAGCTGTGGAAACATGCAGACATAGAGGGCTTCTTCCTAAAAACAGCAGAATCTCCAATTAATAATGGCACCCCTAAAAATTAATTGTGCTTTTTTTTTATTGTTTTTCACTATTAGTTAGACATCAATATTAAGTATGGAATAAAATATGTTTGTTGAATTATTAGACTAAAGAAACTAGACTAAAAGAATTGAGTTGATAGCTAAATAATAACAAAAATTAATAAATTTTGATGGATCTAAAATAATTCTAGTTATTTTTATATAAAAATATCTTCATATGAGTAGTCACCTAATTAACTAATTATAAATCTTGCAATTTAGGAGACCAACTTCTTGTTTCACAAATTAATGAGTTTCCTCTATTTGATCTTGGAGTGTATGAGTGAAGTTCTAGCTGTGTGCCTTTTGATAATTTAATTTTGAAAATAAGTTAAAATGTACTTCTAATTTAGGTATTAAGATATTCATGAATTAATAATTAGATTTTCTATGATGTATTAGCTTCTAATTATATAATTATAAAGTTCCCTTCCACTTATCTAAAGAATCAATCAATAAATAAATTATTATGCTTTATTAATGGCATCAATATCAATGTTTCAACATGTTGTATATTACAGGAGATGATGCCCCTGCTAAGGCTAGAGGATAATAATATTCCTGAAATAAAAATATAGAGATACCAGAGATGGAGATTTGTTTGGTTTGAATATAAGGTTATAGTTATATAATTTTTTGTTTTAAATATTTTTTACTATATTTTTGTGTTTTGTGAAGGTAGAAATGGAAAATATTTGTTCATATGTTTCATTTTTGAGAGAGAAATTTTTGGATTAAATTTCATGTCTATATAATTAAATAAATATTTATATATTTCAACCTAAACTAATATCCAAACACATTATTCTTTGAAAAGTGATACGAGACAATGGTATGGACAGGTATGGTATTGCCTGTTTATAGAATATCTAACAATTTTTTTAACATTAAAATTTAAAATTAACTTACTTAATTAAATTTCATAAAACGAATTCGTTCTTAGTATATACGAAATTCTTTTGTAAAAATTTATTTGCAAATTTACATTTACGAATAATAAATTGTATAAAAGGAGCCAAAACGAATCAAATGAAAATGAGCCCTATACGTGTCAGCGTGTGCATCTTTATTTTTATAGTATACAAATCTTTATAGTATACAAATGGGGAGCTCATTTGCTTACGTGGCGCTCATACGTTGAGTCTGAAAGTTTATTTGCTTAGGTGTCGTCATTACAAATTTTTAGATTTATATTTATTTATATTTATAAATATCAATTATAAATAAATTATAAATTATTATTTGTTTAAGTTGTTTCAAATTTTAAGTTTGGGTTGTTTTATTTAGGTTGTTATTTTTTAAATTTTAAATTTTAAATCTTTATCTTTATATCTTTATATCTTTATCTTTATAGTATAGTATACAAATACAAATACAAATACAAATACAAATACAAATACAAATGGGGAGCTCATTTGCTAATGAGGCGCTCATACGTTAAATCTGAAAGTTTATTTGCTTAGGTGTCGTCATTAGAAATTTTTATATTTATATTTGTTTATATTTATAAATATCAATTATAAATAAATTATAAATTATAAATTATTATTTGCTTAGGTTGTTATTTTCAAATTTTAAGTTTGGGTTGTTTTACTTAGATTGTTATTTTTTAAATTTTAAATTTTAAATTATTTTATTTGTTAGGATTGTTTTACTTAAGTTGTTATTTTTAAAATTTTAGATTGTTACGAGAGATGTTGTTATTTTTTATATTTGAAATTATTTTACTCAAATTGTTATTTTTTATATTTTAACACTATTTTTTAAAAATTTGTTAATTCTTTTTAGCATTTTTTTTAAATTTTGTTGATTTTTTTTATATTGCAGCAACATAAATTCTTTTAAAGAAATTTAGAATTTTAAAAAAATTTACGTTAGTTTAGAGTTTTTAAATTATTATTTGTTTAAGTTGTTATTTTCAAATTTTAAGTTTGGGTTGTTTTACTTAGTTTGTTATTATTTAAATTTTAAATTAAAGTCAAACAAATTTTAAAAAAATTTAGTTATGATGCAACTATAAAAGTATAAGTTATGAGAGATGTAAAGCATCACAATTTAAAGTACATCAATCCCTTTCTTTACCTCTCTACTTATTCCAATGACCGATATTCACAAAATTGCTGACATTAATCCTACAATCGACAATTTGTGTGTACGTATACGAGTGATACGTTTATGAACACTACAAAGTTACGGAAATTATTTGTTTATTTTATAATCATTTCAAGTAAAGTCCTACAAAATTCCATGCATGGCACAAAGATGTTCTTCAATCTTAAAGATGCAACTGTCATCCAATTTAAAAATAGGTGGGTATTTTTTTTAATTCTTTAGTTTCATACTATGTGTCTGTTAGTGTTAATGTTATTTGGTTATTATGAGATCAATTGGGAAAACTATTTGTGATGTTATTGATATCTAATAGTATTAGCAAATCAAATTGTCGCGAACATTATTAGCTGACGGGATACTATATAAAAGGAGAAACATATTGAAAAACTTAGATATTTCATTATGTGATAAATTATTATCATATGTAGGACTTTACTTACCAAAATCAGTATTCACCTATGGACAACTTTGTTACTTTGTCAAGAGTTAAGAGTCGCAATAGTTTAAGCATTCTAATTTTAGGCTAAGATAGCAATCCAAAGTCATCAACAACAAATGTCATGTTTAAAGAAGTTTTTAACAATATTTAGGTAAGAAAAATAGTATTTTTATTTTAGTAACATATTATGATTTACACTTTTGTACGAATATTTGTCATAAATTTAACTAATTTATCTATAATTATACTTTCAGACTTGAAATGAAATGTGTAACATAGAGCACAACATCATATGGCAATTATTTATCTAATGATGTTAGTAAAATATTATATTGTCGATAAACTTTTGTTAGTTTTTTGATATAAAGTTTAGTGCAAAATTGATATGCTACCAATATAGTTTAACACTATATATATTCTTATTTTTTTATGTCTTTTTTCTTATGATTCAAGAATATTATAAATTTTAAAATGTTCTATTTATATTTTATTTTAAATAAATATAAAATTACATAATTAAATGATGATAATATTATACTAAAATTAAAAAAACTATAGTTATAAAACACTATTTTTAATTAATCATGTCAAATTAAAATATAAGTCCGTGCATCGCAGGGTCTAAGGTACTAGTTTATATATAAAAACGAAGAACCACAATCACCAAGAGTAGTAAAAGAAAACAAAGGCAGCAGTGTGTGTGAAGTGTGAACTCTCTGAAGTGTTACTTAGCTCAGCTCTACAGCGAAAAAAATGGCGTTAGTTTCTTTCAACTTCTCCGTTCCATCGGTTACGATTTCTATCTCCTCCGCGTTCTCCCCCTCTTCCTCCGTCCTTCGCCGCCGTCAATGTGTTCGTTATCCTCGCACTTCCTTCCCTTCTCCGCTTCAGTTTCCGCTCAAAATCTCATGCGCTGCTGCTTCCGCCGTTTCTACTGATTCTTCTCCTCTCGCCGGTAACAGAATTATTCGTTCTTACTCTTCGGCTTCTTATCAATCCTATGTTAAATCAGTTAAACAAAATCTCGCTACGAAGCTTAGAAGTTAGTTGTAGAGTTTCGATTTAGCGCCTGAGGTTACGATTTTCAGCTTCGTCGAGTTAGGGTTTATGAAATCGGAAATGCTCTTGTTTCGTTGTAGGTGAACGGTTTCCGTTTGTGGATGAATGTGATTCATGATCTCAACTTAATTCAGTTTGAAAATCTGTTAATCTCACTCGCTCTAAATCTGAACACTGAACACTGAAGTTACTTACAGATTTCGATTTCGATTCAGTTTATAATTTCAGCCGATCGAGTTAGGGTTCTGGAAATGCTCTTGTTCTATTTTAGGAGTTCTGTTTTTATTTTGTTTGCATGTGTGGATTAGATCAGCTTTTGCTCTAAATTTTAAAATAGCTTATAATCAAAATCCTGCTGAGAAATCCTTTGTGCGAGAAAAATCTTCTGCAATTTTAATCGAAACTATACTTGATAATAAGTGAATTTTACTTTAATCCTAAAATAGTCTGCGTAGGTCACAGTAGTTCTTGACTTTAGAAGACTTACTTTTAAGTCCTTGATATTTTTCTCTAGCTTTGTACTCTGAGACAGCTTAATCCTTGAAACTGTATTTGTTAGGTTTGAATTCGTCTATAATCTGTAACAGAGACATAGAATTAAAATTTCCTAAATTACAACATCAAGAATTAAAATGAGAGTTTACTGTACTACGACTATGTGCTCAAATAGTTGAGTTTGGATTATTCATTATTGTCCTTTGCCCATGCAACAATAAGGACCTACGACTATGAAGCATCTGTTTAGTATAATTTAGTTTTCTGTAAAACTTGTTTGGATGAATGGTTTCTCAGGTTTTTGTGAACAAAATCGAAAGAAAAGTAATTGAAGAAGCTGCTTGAAAAAGGAAAGAAATAGAAGTGATTGAGGTGTTACTTTGGCACTTGTTTATGCTCAAACTTTTACTCCTTAAAATTAGTGGAAATGATGTTTCAAAATGATTTTATGTTCTTCCATCCACAATAATGAAGAAAATGGAAAAAACAGTAGAAATCACAATTACTTTCTGATATATTTCATTATGGTCCCAAACATTTACAAAACCATTCTATATGTTCATCTAAGGTAATAGACGTAGATAATATCATTAACGTCTTTTTCCATTATGTCCCATCCTCATTTTATTGTCTGTTTGCATTTGTTTTTCTTGCTTCTCTTTTACATTCCACTCATGCAAATATCCTAATAATGTTGACCTCCATGCTTTCGACTAAGGCAGAACATGGTAGATTTTACATAATTTGGTTGTAGTTTACTGAAATACACTTCAAGTAACAAACATATCCATCCATTGCGGTATACACTTTTTACTATGTTCTTCATGTTATATGTGTATTTTTCTGATGTGTGGTATGAAATGGTATGTGTTTTTTTTTTTTTTTTTTCTTTCAGACGTGACTATCTTCCCTGCTCCCCCCCTTCTCTTTTATATATATATTTAGAAAATTTTCTGTTTAAGTAAATCTTAATTGCATGTAGCAATCCAAACCTCCAACGAGACATGCCGCATATCTAGTGTACCACTTATCATGGAGTATTTCTAATTTTAAAATTTAGATGCATGACATGAACACTGTAATTATAATTCTGTACCTTTCAAGAGATTAATTAGTCCATTTCTATCGTGAATCCAGCAAATTCATGCCTTCTATTATCAAATCTTACGTTTTTCCTGAACTATGCAGCAAAAACCGAGGTGAAGAAAGATTTTCTTCACATAAATGACTTTGATAAGGACACTATTTTAAATATGTTGGATCGAGCCATTGAGGTCAAGGCATTAATTAAATCAGGGGACAGGACATTTCAACCATTTAAAGGGAAGACATTGGCAATGATCTTTGCAAAGCCATCAATGAGAACGCGTGTTTCATTTGAGACTGGCTTTTCATTGTTAGGTGGCCATGCTATATATTTAGGACCTGATGATATCCAAATGGGCAAGCGAGAGGAGACTCGAGATGTTGCTCGTGTTTTGTCTCGCTATAATGATATAATCATGGCTCGTGTTTTTGCTCATCAGGTATGATGGTGAGTTATGTATATTTGATAAGAAATACGGTTGTTTATTGATTACTTCTTCATTTTCTGGATTTAGATATTAAGCATGAGTTTGGTAAGCAGGTAAACATTGGTGACAAAGTTTCTTTGGTAGAATTTTATGTGTAATTTTACAGAGTGTTGGTGTTTTTTTTTTTTTTTTGCAATATTCTATTATCTTGACTCCTCTCTTTCTCTCTCCCCAACTTCATCTCCTCTCTTTATCTGTTCTCTTCCTCTGTTGATTAACTTTTCTTGATGCATTATTATGAGTTGTAGGACTCATCTAACTGTTCATTACATTCAGTCGGTATCATGTATGGTAGCTATTAGATGCACTGTTTTTGTGTCGTCGTCCGTTCCTTGATTTTTCATAAACAGCAATCTGGTAGTTTCAAGATTTTTTTATTCTTCGTTACTGTTCTTTTGGACTTCTATGCATGCATAACATGCATTAGAATCATGACTAAGCTAGGTACCTGCTGGGGGTATTGTGCTTGCTCAAAGAAAAGTATTTCCCAGTAGACATTGACACATTGCAATGCTTCTTTGATTGGACTGAACATGCCAGTGTGATACCTACAAATGGTTCTCCTGGAATAATGATTATTGGTACTGTATATGTGGCTTTAGTAACTTGGGTAATATATTGAAAGAAACCTGCTTTGTGATTATTGGCCCCAGTTATGATTGTTGTGAGATGAAAGTATTTCCGCTCTGTACGTGATTGATCTTTCTGTCAATAAAATAGTATGGTTGCCTTCTTCCTGTTTAATTACAGGACATACTTGATCTTGCCAAGTATTCAACTGTGCCAGTTGTCAATGGATTGACAGACTACAACCATCCCTGTCAAATAATGGCTGATGCCCTCACTATTATTGAGCATATTGGTCGGTTGGAAGGCACCAAGGTTAGGCTACATTGCTATGTTAATGAACTTTCTTGTTCACAATTCTTGGCATTGCTTAGAAGAATAATCATATGAACATATTTACAATATGCGACAGGTTGTCTACGTTGGAGATGGAAATAATATTGTCCATTCATGGTTGTTGCTGGCAGCTGTAGTTCCATTTCACTTTATTTGTGCCTGCCCAAAGGGTTTTGAACCTGATGAGAAAACTGTGGAGAAGGCACGGCAGGCTGGAATCAGCAAAATTGAGATAACTAATGATCCCAAAGAAGCTGTCAGAGGAGCTGATGTTGTTTATTCAGATGTCTGGGCCAGCATGGGACAAAAGGAAGAGGCTGCATACCGCCGTCAAGTGTTTAAAGGATTTCAGGTACTTGATATGATATTTCAGCCAGAAAATATATGATAACAGGTTTAACGTGTCACAAATATAGCACATTCTGATAGAACTTTTTATTGTTACTGTATGTTGTGATTTTGCTCAAATGGTGGATGAAGTTGTGGGTACCAGTCATAACTCATAAGTCAATTAAAAAGAAATGTGTTCTTCTGAGATAAGGAAGTATAGTGTTTGAATTATGCATAGATCTTGTGATGAACAATTAAGACAATAATTGATAATCAAAGTATCTAATTACAATATCAAATGCATCGGAATCAACATGCTTCCAGAAACTTGCTGAATATTTAGAAACCAGCCCAGTTGGCTTTTCATACTTATAGTTAGGAAATAAATTGCTGAATGAATAATAGCAACAATATAAATTGGAACTGGTTGGGTGTTTTGAGAAAAATAAAATAAAATTGGGATTCATCAGCTATTATTCTGTTATTGACTATCTGTTTTACAAATGCTGTGGCATGATTGAATGGATGTAGCGTTTGGCAGGAAATAACAATGCCATTTTGCAGGTGGATCGAACTCTTATGGAAATAGCTGGCTCAAATGCGTATTTCATGCATTGCTTACCAGCAGAAAGAGGGGTGGAGGTGACGGATGAAGTTATTGAAGCTCCAAACTCAATTGTGTTCCCGCAAGCTGAGAACCGATTACACGCACAGAATGCCATAATGCTCTATGTGCTTGGCAAGTAAACTCACTCATCTGATCTTGGTATAGTATAATACTCGAGTGTTTAGGGAAATTAGCAATTTGAGCTGGGTGATTTTATGTTGTAGCCGCTTGTGCTTCCGTTTGTTGTTATCAGCCACCGGATTGCCATTTGATGTCACTTGATCAGTTTTGAGTTTTGAAAATTGGAATGGACCAGGTGGCGTACTGTTTTTAAGTCATTTTGTATCGTTGAGGGCAAAGATATACCCCGAAATTCAGCCGTCGACTAAATATTTGAGGTAATATTAATGTTTATCTGTTGTAGTTGGATCAAGTTTTTCTAAAGTGAAAAAGTGATGGTCTAATTATCATTGAATCAAGACAATGGAGTTTAATTACAAAATCAATGATGATTAAATATTTACTTTTTCACTTCATTAACTTTTTCTAGTGCATACTTTGCTTCTATTATATTAGTTGAGTTTTTATGGTACGAATAAAATTTAAGTAAGCTTTTAGTTATTTAAAACTAGCATTTTATTTATCATTCGGAAAACATTCTTAAGATTTTATCCAAAAAATTGTATCATGTAGGAGAAATATTTATATTTATGGTGTGATGTACAAGTGTGGAGTTGATTCTAGGTCAGTTAAGTATCGATAAAGGTTAATCTTACATCGGATCAATATCTCAAAATAAATATTAGTAAGATATTAAAATACTGAAAACTAGTTTAGTAGTTTCTTGAAAATAGTTGAAAGTCTTAAATAACCATTTTGGCCTGTAAAAATTACAGTAAACTTTAATTTCAACTTTAATTTTAGTTTTTTACAAAAAGGAATTGTTTAAAGTTAAAAAATAGTTCTAAAAGAATTTAGCTTCTTATAATCATTCTATTTAGATGTTGTTGACCTTTACATTAAAATAAATTCAGTTTGAGTTATTTTCTCTATTTAAGTATATAAATTTAGAATCCTAAAATAAAATTGTTATAGTTTTTTCATAGGAAAGAATCGAATCTTTTTTGCAATGTTAATACTAAAGTTTACAATATTTCCAAAGACTACAAAAATTATGAGCTAAATAAGTTAAAACGGTTTTCTTTTTTATTTTGAGGTAATGCTCATTTTGATTCTTAGAAATTGGTTGAATCATGAATGAATCAATCAGGTCTTCGAAGTTAATATATTGGTCCTTGTACTCGCCAAAATTTTGTCTCATTTGTTAGTCAATGGTTGATGTGTTTAAATGTCATTTTGGTATTGTAACATTGTTATTTTTTAGTTGCATTCTAGAGTTCAAAATTTCTTGATACGACTTAAATCGAAATAGGTAAATATCGACCATATCACTTAAATCATTTATTTTATTTTAATTACAATTAAAAGATGTTTACATCATGGTAGCATTTAACAGTAAGTCAGTAACTAAACTAGGGAGTGTGCCATGGAAGTTTGCATAGGATCACATCAACTAGTTGTCGGGCGTTAGACAGATCTAGGAGTTTGAGAACTAGCCTAGGGCCCAAACACAGTTGCATTTTATAATGCAATTGTGACATTATGAATTAATTAAAAACTGATGATAAAAAGTTTTAATATATTTTTAAATCATTTTTTAGAAACATCAAATGATAAAAGAAACGCTCTATATTTTATTTACTTAGATATTAGAGAATAAACTGAGATTAATAATTTTTCTTAATTAAAATTCATCAAGTTATCTAGTAAATTTTATTTTCATTGTTTACATGATTGTATAGTTTTTTTTTTATTAATGGAATAGAAAAATATAGTTAAAAATAAGTTTTTATGGTGATGTAATTCAAAAACCGGTTAAATCAAATGGCCAGATTCAGCCAATCGCCCAATCCTGAATGACTGAGCTATCTTTACTCTTTTATTACTTGATTAAAAGCCTATCTTGGGTGGGGGAACAAGAAATGGAGAACGCTACATGAATTAAATTATATATTGAAAGTTTAACTTATAGGCCTTCCTACAATAAGCTTACTTTTCATTTCATTGAACATAGCATACACTTCCGCAAGAATTATCCCCACCATGTGCAGTGAGCAACTATCGTTCTTCCATGTTGAATCTGTTCCAAGATTCCTGGAGACAATAAAAATCAATGGCCTTGGAACTTCATTCCTTCAATGATTAAGATAAGAAACATTCTTCATAGATAATAATGTAATATACAATTGCGATCTCAGTAAAACGTAAAATGTAGTAAAATGCTCACCGTCAATCTTCCCTTACATTAGCCATCTCAGTTTTGGTGCGATAAAACTAACCAAACCAAACCCCGACCTCAAACACGAACAAATCACACCAAAGATATACTTAACAGGTTTCATCCAAGGTCTAATGCATTTTTTTTAAATGAGTTTAACGAACTTCCCTTTAAGATACAAATTTTTAAAGGCGAGTCACAAGACTTATTTTTTATTTTATTTTTGGGATAAAATAATGATTTACTACTAAAACACACCGAACTTGAGAATGTAAAAAGATGAAGCGGAAAATGGCGCTAAGATATTTAAGAAAAACTAAAAATTTAACTTTCTTCAAAAATCATTTAAATTCATATAATTGTTTTTCAATATAATTAATTATTCTTTGGATGATTTAGTTGAAAACTGATTTTTAAATAATTTTTATTATATATATATATATATATTAAAAAAGGATAAAGTATAGTTTTTTTTTCTAAAATTTGCTAAAAATTTTAAAAATATCTTTAAATTTTATTTTGTTTCGATTTTGTCCCATAAGTTTTCAACTTGCATCAAATATATTCCTGATGGCTAATTTTTCAAAACACTTGAGATCAATTCAACAACAATTTCACAAGAATAACTTTCAGCACAATCAAATCTAACATAGTTATCATGCATTATTGTTGGATTTGTCATAAATATTTTGAAAATTTAAATATTTGATGCAAATTGAACATTTTTGGGACAAAATAAAACTTAGGATATTTTTGACAAAATTCAAGGACAAAAATTATAGTTTACTAAAAGAAACTACTTTTATATGGTAAAATTACGCTAAAAGAGAAGAGTATAGAATATACGTTTATATCTAAGAGAAATGCTAAGGAACCATCAGACTTTATTATTTTTTGCCATCACTTAGCCATCAATTCTTTTAGTCTAGTTCTGTTAGTCTTGTAATCACACAACATACATTATCCCATATTTTTAACTTTGATGGCTAATTGATGGCTAAAAACAATAAGCTCTGATAGTTCTCTAATATTCCTCTATATTTAATACTTGAAGTCAATATAAATCATAACAATTTTCAAATCACCATGTCAATAAAAAGAAATTTTCAAATCACCTCCTATTTATGATCATAAATTTCAAAAAGTTGCATGCATATAAAATATTTTTTCAACTTAAAATTATCACATCCTTCATTATAATATATTTTAATAATTTACCCAAACAAGATTAACCTCTGGGAAGCAGCGTTTTTTTCCACAACAAAAATCAAGTTACCAAACATTTATTTTGATTGTAGGTTGAACATGCATCCGTGTTATATATATATTATATATATAGATGGACAAAGAGGACGAACCTTTAGAAGATCAAAAACCTTCTCACAAATGTACTTCTGTTGAATACTTGCTCCCCGCTGCTGCAGCTTGTCAGGATGCACGAAAAGAGTTGCTTTGCGATAAGCTTTCTTTACAGCGCTGGTGGCTACTATATCTGTTAAAGGAATTGGTTGCCAGCCACTCTCGGGCCCAAGGATCTGCAAAATAACAAAGATTTGGCAGGGGGGCAAAATAGTAAATTTCCTCAGCATAATGGATCCATAGAGGGAAGCCAATGGTTTGGAATTAAGATAACTAAATATATTTATGAGGTTAAAGCAAGGCAATATTTGGTCGTATTTAATGAGTGACATTTTCTAATAGAAAACATCGAATCATTGATGCTTATTATCAAATACAAAATGAAAGCTTGTCCCAAAATAATAGGGATGAGATTCATGAACAGTAGGAAAAAGATATCTATGGCAAGTTCATATGCTATCCATCATCAAGGAATTATAACTATTTGGAATGTTAACACATACATATTGTAATGTTGAAAGCAATGCCCTCAAGTTTCCTGTCTTCCCACTGGACCACCTTTTAACATCAGCATCTAGAGCTTCTGCTATCCTCTGCACGACACAGGATAAGATTGTGCAAGACAATGTGAAACATGGGAAGCACACAGCTTGCAAGATGTTACTTGTTTATCTATAATTATTATTTTTTGGAAGAAAATGATTTGATAGCAAATTACATTTCTCTCCTCTTGCTCCTTCTGAACAAGACGATCACGCATATTTTTTTCCGCAAGAGCCTTTGCCTGCACTATCCCAAAAGCAATAGAAGTGATAAATCCAGACATCCAGTCATTTGATATATGAACAAATAAGTATCCCAAAATGAAAAATCTGAGCAAACCGAAAACCATACCACACGATCCCCTATTCTCTGGTGCCTCTCAGACCTAGCTTTACATCTTTGAGCAGAATCGCCACTAGCTCCATCATATAAATCAATAGAATCTCGAACTTCTCCAAGCAAATACAATTTGTAGAGAATCAATAAAAATTGAAGCAGAAAATACTATTAAATAAAGGAAAAAGGAAAAAGAATAAAGAATAAAGAATAAATGTAGCTAAGAAGAGTCAGCTGTAGCAAAATATTTAACATCACATACCACCATAGCTGAAAGATTTTGATTGGAAGTTTTGTTTCGCTCCATTATCTCTGGAAGCACCAGAATACTGGTCTGACTTGTCATGTTTATTTCTTGCTTCAGAGGCAGCCTTCTCAGATAGTGCCCTTTCTAGGGCACGTGCACGTGCCTCTGCAGTTGCTCTCTCCACAGCAGCACGTTCAGCTTTAAGTTTCACTTCCATAGCGGCCTTCTCGGCTAGTGTCTTCTCATTTGCTTGACCAGTAGTTTTTCCCGGCCTTTCTCGCACATCGATGTTTTTCCGCGCTTCAGCAGCAGCTCTCTCCAGAGCAGCCCTCTCTCTGGCATCAGCAAATGCCCTTTCACGAGCTTCACGAATTGCTCTTTCTACAGCTAATTTCTCCTTTTCTCTTTCTCTTCGTCTTACCCTTTCTCTCTCCTTTCCTTCATCAATTTTCTTGAGGTCTTCCTTTTCCAGCTCTAGCTTCTGCGGATTAGCTTTGGTTTCTTCTGCTTCCATTGTCACAGGTGCTTGATGGATCTCCTGTGGACTACTCTGAATTGTTTCGACCTCCTCTTCTCCGCTTGATTTCAATTCAGACATAGTAGGTATTTCACACACTTCAGTATAGTCAAAAAAATTTTCCTCATCAGAGAACTTAGATCGATTCTCATGTACCTCTTCATCTGATGTAACCTTAGCCTCCTTTGTGTCAATGCAGAATTCTACAGGCTCAGCAGTTGTTTCTTCATCATGTGATGCCAGATTGCAGTCATTTTCTGTAGATTCCAAACATTTATCATCATTTTGCCTACACTTCACGTCAGTTTCACCAATATTTGTATCAGCTCCTTCGCAGATGACTGTTGCACTTGCACCTTGCATTTTAGTTACTCCTTCATTGAGTTCAAGGACATCTTGATTGGAGACAGAAGTCTCGGCTGCATGTTCTTCCAAGGAACTGCTTCTTGCCTTAACTGATTCTGGTTCTTCATCTTTATCTTGTTGGAATGAAGCATCGTGCGCAACCATTATATCATCTTGCACATCATATGGATAAACCACAGGAGTTACTTTGAAAGCTTCATCGTTTTCAATAATTGTATCAGCTACCTGAATATCGTTTAACTTCTCAGTTTCATTGAGCTCATTGCTAGAACTAGTTTCTGTTGACTTGCCAGCTCGAGCTTCCTTTGCTTTTGTCTCCATGTAGTTAGGATCAATCTGAGCCACTCCAGTTATGTCCACCGACTCCTTGTTATCTTCCATTTCCCTCTCTGTTTCTTCCACCAGAATAAACCCTCCTTCAAGTTCATCCTCCCTTGTTATGGTGTCTTGAACCCTTTCTTCTTCATCTAAATCATTATTCTTTGAAACTCTTTCAAAAATTTCTTCCTCATCAAGAACATTATCCACAATCTCCTCCTGTATTTCCTGCACAATAATGTTGCTGCAATTATTCTCGGTGCCTTGTCTTTGACAAGAATCTTCCGTGTCTATACTTTTTTCCAAAAATCCAGCTTCGTCCATATTCTTTCTGTCCTCTAAACATGCTGAGTTCTGTATGTCTCCTACCACACTTTCCAAGTATGAAACATGAGGACTGAATGCTATTGTATTGTCTTTCTGCCAAAACAACTCCTCCTGCTCATCGGACAATTCAGCATTCTCCTCGATGGCTTTCTCAATCTCACTCAGCTGCTCAACAGCTCTCACATTTTGTTTACATTCTTCCACCTCAGGGAATGCTTCTTCCATTTTTCCATCATCATCAGGCTTGAAAGCAACTTGTTTTTCATTTCTCGTTATTAACCCCTGCTCATCCAAGTTGCATTCGAGGTCCTCTGGATCATGAACTGGTGTAACCATGTTATCAGCTTCACCATCTTCATTTACCTTTAATTTCTTGTGGAGCTCTCCACTATCAAATGCCACTTGAACCAGCTTTGTTTCATCTATAACTTCTTGACACCTATGTTTAGTTTCATTGACATGTTCTTTGTGTAGGCTTGCTCGATTAGCTGCAGCTATTTTTAGTTGATTACTATGCCTGGTTTCACAGGCAAGTTCCTCACCTGCACATGCTTCATCACCTACCCGGACCTTTTCTTGTTCCCTATATCCCTTAACCACTTCAATTGTATGGCCAGACTCTTCTGGCTTCTCATAGTCATGATCTGTGTTCTTGTTATGCGGCAATTTCTTACTAATTTCTGCCTCTTTAGGCTCAACAACCTTTGCATTATGATCAGCTTCTTTGTGCTCGACCTCTTCCAAACGTTTTGTTTTAGTTGAATGCAATTTCTTCTGAGCTTCATGCGCAGAAACAAACATTTCTTTAGCCCCAGCATCTGATCTTACTCGCTCTTTCCTCATTGGCCTTCCTACCTCAGAAGAAACTTGTGGCAAAGCATCTGTTTCTCCAAATGTTTGCCTCATCCTAATCTCTTCCATTTTCATTGTTTTATATTGGACTTCAGCCTCCTTTTTCACATTGGCTTTAAGGTCAATATTAGACTTCCGCTTCACACGATCAGGAAAACCTTTCTTTCTTCTCAATGACTCTTTTGCGACCTTCAATCTTAATTGAGCCTCTTCTATTGCCTTTCGTAAAGCAGCTACAGAAGCGGCAGCCTCAGAATTTGAGTCTACCAAATCATCCAGGTATGATGGTGAATCAGCACGGGAAGCACCTGTAGGCGAGTCACTTTTAGATGTCTGGCATTTGGTTGCTGCTGATCTCATAGCATCAAGGTTGCTACTATCGCCTGAGATATGGTCTGATGGAGGAACTTTGATGCGATGTGCTCCATTACTTCCACTGCTAGTCTCACATGCATAAAAAAAAAGATCAACAGAACTGGATCTATTTTTAACTTTTACTCCATTGTTGGAGGACTGTTTCTTGGCAATATCAGATGAAGCACCAGTTCGATATCCAACTTCCTTTGTCCCTTCATTATAATGATGATTACTGGAATAAGCATCCTGTGCAGCTGGTGTGGACTTATTAGCTCTGTTTATCTTCACTGGATTGACTTCTTCAACCAAACAAGTATAGGCAGGGATAGGATGTGCAATATGAGTTGTCCCCTTCGTTCCATCTTCACTTCCCTGGTTAACTTTATGATATGACATATTGATCATTTTGCCATCATTTGATGACCGTGATACCGCTGGAATTTCCTTCGAATAATTAGTAGTGTCTCCCTTGTAAGATTGATCATCTCTATTGGTTTTGCTCCTGCAGAATAATAAGTTAAGAATAACATTATTATAAATGTCTGCATTCTACGTTCTAACAAGATTATTAGCATTTATTTTATTAATTACTACAAAAGGCAGGGTCCCCAACCCCCCTCCCCCCCCCCCCGGGCCAGCGTCGCCCCCGAAAAAAAAAAAGAAAAAAGAAAAAATCTTCTCAAATGACCAGTTTATGAATCTGCTACTCTGCTTAACATTCAAAATGCTCCAAATATATTTGGTTACAGACAAACAGTTCCACAGGACCCAATGAGATCAGATCGCATTAAGGTCAACTGGGCCCATAACACAATTAATGATGTACAATATTTCCAGCCAGGCCAGGAATTCATTTTGTCCTACTTAATACCACAGCATTTATCAAGACATATTTAAAGAGATATAAAGTATAAACAGTCGCCTTTCTAGTCAGCTGCCTGAGCTTAATGTAATTAAACTGTAAAATGAAGACCTGTATATTGTATAATATACTGTAAAACAGCATGTTTATCTTAGCCTCCTCACAGTGGCATCTGGCTACAAAGCACGTACAGATTCCAAATGCAGGAGCCTGAACTTCCACTAGCTAGGTTAGAACAGTGTAATCAAAGATGGTTCAACTAGGGACCTTGACAATGCATTTTTAGTAATTGTGCTTGAAAAGCTACTTAAATCAATGAATAAATTTCGAAATGATAATCCTAGTCTATCTCAAACCTTAGCGAACAAGATATTCTCGAATGGAAGTATAGTGAAAGGAACCGCGAAATGGATCAACAAGTTAAGCAAAGTATTAGATTCGAAAATTGAAGTAACAATCAGAATCACTAACTTTGCTATCCACTCAATAAAATAAACTATCAATTTGATTTTCTTCTCTCAGAAGCAAATCACATGACCGACAAAACGGTCAAAACTCAGAACAAAAATAAAAAGTATCAGAAACAAATTCCAAGCGCAAACATTCTCGATTCGAATGAGGAGTTCAAAGCCAAAACAACAAAACGCATGCTTATAGGACGATTTTCAAACTCCACAGTAAAATCAATAAAAACCCTAACGTATAAGCAAGAACAAGCAAAAAATAAATAAAATAAAACTCACCGCGTTGATGCTCCACTGGCGAAGCTATCCTGCTGCTTCTTCTTCCTAGGCTCAGCTGCCAGCTCGTCAAAACGCACAGCACCGTCCAGGTTCCGGAACCCGCCGAAGACTGCAGAGTAATCGAGCTGCGAGCGCCGAACCTCGTTGATTTTGCTCCTCTCTTCGTTGAGCTCCGGAAGCTCGAGAATCGGAATAGAAGAACCTAGCGATCCTCCTCCTCCACCTCCGGCACCGAAAATCTCACGGTAATCATCGAATCGAGTAGAGAAACTAGGAGCTCTGAGCTTTACCGGAGCTGTGAAAACGCCGTCGTAGGCCGATCTTCCAGCTACACCGTAACCGCTCGATAGCTTCTTCGGTAAAGTTGCCGTCGCAGCTCCAAACTCCATCTCAACGGCTAGGATCGGTTCTAGAAGCTTCTTCTCTTCTCTTCTTCACTGTATTGTTATTGTTGTTGTACTTCTTCTTTTGTGAAGTGATTTTTCCAGAAGAGTGAGAGAAGAAGAAGAAGCACGAAAGAGCGTGTTGAGACTTGAGAGAGAGAGAGAGAGAGATAGAGGAGTGAAAGGGACTTTTCTCAACGGAATGAGAGGGAAAATAAAAATCGGAGTGTAACCGTCGAAAAAGAGAGCGCAATGACTGTGTTTGTGCGTGTTTGAGGGGTACACGCCACTTGCAACCGGAGACTCTGGTCTCTACCTCGTAGCTGTTCGGCTGTTGCCGTCTGACTGTCAGAGACGTGTGGTGACCGGGTGCTCGGTGGGTGACTTGGAAAGCCCGTCGCTCTAGATTTCAAAAGGAAAAGATCTATAAATTTTGGAGGAGATAAATTTTGGAGATCAATTAAGCAAAAAACCAAAATATATCATTATAAAACATATAATAAAGAGAAAATTACTTAAAAAACCGTTAGAAATATTAAATCAATACAAAAAATTAATACTAAAATTATTAAAAGAATTAAATTTTGTTATAATATTTATAAAAAATGACCAAATCTTTTTATAAAAACATCAAATATTAATAATATATTTTTGGAGTATTGATGAGCTTATAAGAAAACAGGAGCTCAGCTAATTCGTTTAGCTGCAAATAATGCTAGGAAAGGTTTTTTTTAAAGACATTCTAATATTTAAGTTAGTTTGTATTGTATATATATGAGTTATGATAATTAGACTTAGAGGTTTGCTACACATACAAGTCTTGTTGGTTTATAAATTAAATAAGTTGGTCTAAGTCCAAGAAAAAAGTACGAGCACCATTCCTTTAAAATTGAGCGTCCAATGCACGCGTTCGCACTCTTTCTCTTCTTCCTCAGTCAAAACGCAAACTATCAAGATTCAACCGATGAAACAAAAGACGCGTTCTAACTCCTTGCTAAGAGTAGAAGAAATCAATAAGAAAATATACAAATCTCCATCAAAAATCACCAGAAAAAACGAAAAAACATTATTCAAGGTACTGTTTTACTATCCTTCTAGGTTTTTTTTTCTAGATTGTCTCTGCCATGTGCCTCATCCTTAACCAGCAAAGTATTAAAAAATTTCAAGAAGAAATATACTATCTCCCTCATGTTTTCGGTGTATTTCTTAAATCCTTTGGGTGCATTTCTGTAATCGTTTGAGTGCATTTCTGTAATCCTTTCTGTAATCGTTTGGGTGTATTCCTGTAATTGTTTAGAGATATTTCTGTATTCGTTTGAGTGTATTTCTATAATTGTTTGGGTGTATTTCTGAAATTCCATTATCTTCACAACAATTTCAAAACTTGATTTTAGAAACAATGAAAATAAAAAAAAACGAAAGAATAAGAAGATCCAACAAATTTGACAAAAAAATTTAAAAAATGAAACAAAATCTTTTGAAAAATAGAAGTTATATATTTGCGTGTTAATTAATTTGAATTAATTTAAAAGTCTGTTAAAGAGGCACGTGGGCTTTTAGTGGATTTTGTTTTTTTCATACTTGTAAAACTTATAAGCGCAAACCACTTGTACGTAGAGATTAATTCTTAGATTTATTATTTTCAGTTATATCTTAACGACTATTATAAATTTTTTGTTATGTTCATTGTGTATTCTCATTATCTGGAGTAACACTTAGTAACGAGTAATCATCTTCAAGAGATCTGAAATTTGAATCATTTCAATGAACCTTTTAATTTTTCTCTCTTTCTTTTCTAATCTTGTAATTGTGGTTTACATCCTACTATTTAATTTTGATATTAATACTTCATTCATCATATTAACTATTCTTTATGAGATACTATTATGAAATTTAACTCTTAATATTTGGTAGACTGTGTTGTGTAAGTACAAGATTTGGAATTGGTCTTTTCATTAAAGTATACTCTCAAGTCTCAACTTGTTTATCGTTAAGCCAACCATGTTGATAGTATTTTAGTTAATAATAGAAGGGAAAACTGCTGCTATAATAAAAACATTTAAGGAAGTCTTCGCCGGTGTGTCGTTTGGTCGGAATAGTTTCAAGTCCAACACCCAGTAGCAATAGTATATAGAATTAGAGTAAAATTAGGAACTAAAAGCATATCAGTCAAAATCCAGTTAAATACCTTTGGATGAATTCAAAATCTTTACAAGTTAATATATATGAATGTTTCTTTTACTAAGTATCAGAATGTTTCTTTTTCATATTAAATGGATGTTCTTTTGTATATTTTTCGAATTTGTGATTGTTGGAGGTGAATAGGTTAATGTGAGAGAAAAGAGGAAGGTTTTTATAGATTTTAATTAGGTTTACTTAATCAATTTAAACTTTTTTAAATTTTAAATTTAAAAAATTTAAAATTAATTAATTATTAATATAAATTAATGTAATTTTGTTTAATTTTTGGCTGATAAACTTTTGGTTCCTTATACTTTTCCATAGAATTATAGGCGAGTGAAGTAACGTTATTGTCATATTGAGGGGTAATTTCGGTATATTAAAATGTAAAATTGTTGGAGGGTTTGTGACATAATAACTGGTAACTTATACGAATGGTTTTTCTTGCGTTTGGTGCCTACAGCTGTCAGCTCATTACTCATCAATTGTTGCCAATGCATGCTTGCTAGCTACTTGCTAATTGCTACTAAAGATGGAATGAAAATTGTTGGTTCATTTAAATATTTATAATAAATAATACATATATAAAATTTACGGGTTAATAAGTTGACTTTATTCATGTTTAAACTTCAATAAAAAAAAATTAAGTTGGGTTAGTATAATAATTAATTTATTAGTCTGTTTAAATAAATGTCAAAATTCAAATTTTTTATATATATAATAATTTATTAATTAATAATAAATTTTTAAATAGAGTTTTGATTTATGACAAATTAATTATTAATTTAATAAATTTAAAAATACGGTATGAGACAAAAGAAAATCTTTAATAAGACGAAAGTTTAAGACGTTAGCAAAATTATTCATAAAAGAATAAAATTAAAATTTTACCCACAAATCAAATTTAAATTGATTCACCAGTTATCTTTACTCACTTTGAATTTTACTTTGCATTCCACTAAAAAAATTGTTGGATAAAAAATTTATTAGTACACATTAATAAATAAATATTTCTTATTTATAAATAAATAAAATAAGTGTTAAGAAGAAGAAAGTGCTTACTTTTGTATATCATTTTTTTTCTTAGGTGTAACGTCATATTTGAATGTTAAATAATATAAAATTTAATATAGCATTGCTTTAAATTTATTATGGTATATTTAAATTAATGAACTCTGAGAAAATTAATTAATTAATAAATCCTACTGCTAATACTACATAAACATAATATATTAACCAGCTGCACAATGCAACAAGATGTTTGTGATAATGGCGAATAATGTTGTTTCCAAGTATACACCTTAAAAAGCGTGCTAATATTTGGCCTTTTGTTTTTGTCCATATAAAAAAAAAATCAATACTAAAATATATTTTTTACATTAATACTCAAAAAAGATTGTTAAGATGAGTGAAGTTAATTAGTTAAGGATTTTTGGAGTGACGCTATTTGATTTTAAATGGTTTAATATGAAACATTTAATTCAATCAAATGACCGAAAATTGCATTTTCATATAGTAAATTTGGACAACAGGGGCGTTGATGACTCGAGGGGAATTAGATTTAATTAGATTTGGATTTGATATTAAAATATTATCATGTCTATTTTAACTTGATTCAAAAGTGTTCTGAAATAAATAAAATTAAATCGAGTATAAAATTAGTACATACAAATTTATAAATTTTATATATTAAAATAATAAAATTTTATATTTAAAAATTAAATTTAATAAATATTATATTATATTTATATCAAAATAAATTATTTTAAAATAAAAGCAATACTATATAATATAAAAAATTAATTAAAGTATAAAAATATAATATGACATCACTAACTTTATTATAACAAAAACTTTAAACCCGCCTAAAAGACTTAAACATAACACAAATCCAATCCAAAAATAATACAAAGTAAAAAATGACAAATTCAAACTTAACAAAATATATCGTTGATTTGGATCGAATTTCGGAGTAAACATGTTCATACACTGGCCCAACGCTATGGCCCAGGTCCAGATACGCCAAAAGGCTCAATCCAAAGATTGGCCTTTGTTATTCACCGACCTCTTTAAAAGAGGTCGGACTCAACACAGACTTCTCTCCAAAGAAGTTGGGCTCAAGAGATAGCTGGCAGATAACACTTATTCAAATAAGTAA
This sequence comes from Arachis hypogaea, assembly GCF_003086295.3. NCBI lineage: Eukaryota > Viridiplantae > Streptophyta > Magnoliopsida > Fabales > Fabaceae > Arachis > Arachis hypogaea. The sequence continues at coordinate 118,799,412 of NC_092041.1, read as the reverse complement.
CTGCCCCTGAAATCTCTCAACCCACTTCTAGAAGGCATATCTCAACAATCCCTAGATAAAGGGACGGTTATCCACCTAAAAAGGTGGCACTACTCCAACGGTGGTTATTGGATCACCACTATAAATACCCTGACACTCCTCAGGTATAACCAAGTTCCAATACATTCTAAACCTGCTTAACCCCATGCTGACTTAGGCATCGGAGTGTCCTTGCAGGTACCACCCCCCATCTCTTGGAACACACAACTCGGAGGCGGCTCCCAGACGTAAACCAAGTCGGAGACCACACTCCTCCAGCGCTTGGGCCTCAAACAAGTCCAACCACCGTCCGGTTCTAGGTAAGCCCCGGAACATTGGCGCCGTTGCCGGGGACCTGGAGCTCAACTCTTGATAATGGCGGATGATCAATAACATAGTCAGACAACCACTCGACATGAATAAGATGCAATCATGTTAAAAAGAAGCTGGAATACAGTTTCTATGGATACCAGAAATCCCGTAAAAACTTCTCCCAATGGGCAGAGGATATCAAATAGGGATGATGATTCTACTTCTACAGTTAAATTGGATTAAAAGAGAAGAAAGCACCGTCCCAAGGCCATTGTAAGAAGCAAACCAAGACGAACTCGAAAGCCAATTGAATAAAAGAATTTTCAATTCAGAAAATTCAATTGGCAAAAGAAGTTACGTGAAAAAAAAAAGACGAACTCGAAAGCCAATTGAATAAAAGAATTTTCAATTCAGAAAATTCAATTGGCAAAAGAAGTTACGTAAAAAAAAAAGACGAACTCGAAAGCCAATTGAATAAAAGAATTTTCAATTCAGAAAATTCAATTGGCAAAAGAAGTTACGTGAAAAAAAAAGAGAGGAAAAGGGAACATGACTAATCCCAACCTCTTCGTGAAATAAGATGGACAATGACATCTGTGCCAACTTACAATCTCGGAAAAAACCATGATACCCACTCATGAAATGGAACAGTTGCATGTTCCAAATACACAGCATCAGCCAATTTGAATGCAACCCAATCCGACAACGGAGTGATGAATCCAGTTTTTTCTTCAGTGGATTCACCTGTCAATTACAACAGTGAATAACACAAAGAATTCTCATGGTACATCTTTCGTTGGTTGCTCACAAATTACATCACTGCCAATGAATATGGAAAGAAATATTCCTGTGGTAGAATTTAATGTTGTTTGCACACCAATAAAGATGGATGTCTTCCAGGAAGAAAACTGGAATCCGATCCAAAGAAAAAAAGAAAGTCGGGGTGACAAAGGCCCAATCTTCATTGGAGGGAATGATGGTCAGACTCTTCTTCAAAGGTTGGATGAGCCGGGAGCTCACCAAAGAAAATCCGACCTCTTTTAGAGAGCTCACGAATAAAAGTCCGACCTCTTTTAAAGGTCAGACTTTACAATAAGGTCGGATGAGTTGGGAGCTCACCAAAGAAAATCCGACCTCTTTTAGAGAGCTCATGAAGAAAGTCCGACCTCTTTTAAAGGTTAGACTTTACAATAAGGTCGGATGAGTTGCGAGCTCACCAGAGAAAATCCGACCTCTTTTAGAGAGCTCACGAATAAAAGTCCGACCTCTTTTAAAGGTCAGACTTTACAATAAGGTCGGATGAGTTGGGAGCTCACCAAAGAAAATCCGACCTCTTTTAGAGAGCTCACGAATATAAAGTCGGATGAGTTGGGAGCTCACCAAAGAAAATCCGACCTCTTTTAGAGAGCTCACGAATAAAAGTCCGACCTCTTTTAAAGGTCAGACTTTACAATAAGGTCGGATGAGTTGAGAGCTCACAAAGAAAATCCGACCTCTTTTAGAGAGCTCATGAAGAAAGTCCGACCTCTTTTAAAGGTTAGACTCTACAATGAGGTCTAAAACCTCATTGCTCAGAAGAATCCGACCCCTTTAGATCCGACAAGGAAAAAATCCGACCTCATTTTGGAGTCTGTAAAAATCCGACCTCTTTCACGATCAACTCTACAATGAGGTAAAAAACCTCGAAGAATATCAGAAAGAGATTCCGACTTCTTTTAAAGATCAGAGTCTACAATGAGGTCGAAAACCTCCAAGCTTAGAAAGAAAGTCCGACCTCTTTCCAAGCTTAGAAAGAAAAATCCGACCTCTTCTAAAGATCCAAGCTTATGAAGATAATTTGACCTCCTCTGAGGATTCAAGTCTACAAATAAAAATCCGACTTCCTTTAAGAGCTTACAAAGAAAAGTCCGACTTCTTTCTTGAGACCAAAATCGGACGAAGAAAGGCCAACACCAAAAACGATCCCAACAAAGTCACTTAAGACTTGAAAAAGAACTACTACAACATACTCGACTTACTCGAAAACAATCTACCTAGATTGTGCCATGTCTACAACAAAAAGGGATACTACAGCTAAAAAGTGCACCTTACTTCCTGATGCACACCTTTTTGAAGTGACAAGATCCAAAGGGTGTAAGAAGTTATAAATACAAATCGTGGTCTAACCTCATTAAGCCACTTGTACTAAAACAAGCTGGCAAGGGGCAAACCTGAAACGAATTGCAAAAATAACTTGAGGACAGCGTGACCATAATCAAACATCAATACGAAGAGGATGTAAACCCGACCTCACAACAATTTGTTTAAAACAAATTGAAAAAAGGATGGCGATTTATAAGAATGCCTCCTCGAGTCAAGAGATAAGGATCTGACCTTACTAAGTTGACACAACAAGTATAAAACAAGTTGTCCGACATCCCAAAAAGAGAGTCCAAAATAACTTGTAAAAGTCACATAGCAACAAATAATAAGATTCAAGAATGGCATGACTGAATACTCGAGTCCGACTTTATGAAGCTCGATCTCGAGTAGGGGCACTGGCTTATCATGAAAGCTAAAGTCCAAAATTATTAAAAACTAAAGACAACATTCTACAATGATGCTAGAGCACGAAAGAAGAACGTGACCCCCTTCCAGAAACCTGAGAGCAAACTCAGATAAGGAAAGAGCTCTTGAAACAAAGGATGGCTACGAGATTCGCCGCAAAAGACCTCATCTTGATAAGAAAAAATATCAGGCTACTGAGTTCGGGCGAATGAAAGCTGACAACAAAAAGGATAGGACCCTACAAGATTACTGAGATCTTAGGAAAAGGTTATTACAAGGTGACTGACTTAAACAACACCGAGCTACCAAGGTCGTGGCATGCTTGTAACATGAAAAGGTACTAAAAACAAACTCTACTCCCTGATGTACTCTTTTTCCAACTTCATGATTTTTTCCCAAAAATTAAAGGATTTTTTCTGAAGAAGGGTTTTTAACGAGGCATCGTAGTAGAGACTAAGGGATCATAGATAGTGAAAAACCCTTAGTAGCAATAAAAGTACCTTCGCAAATAAATAAAGATCTTTTATCTCTTATAAATTCCTTCTCGTTTTTCTTTCTTTCTACGAAACGCACCGACTTAAGCTCGACAAAGCGTGAAAATCCCATGAACCGACCTAGATGGTCGTCAGGATAAAACGACGAGGTACAAGTCGGTGTAAAGAGGTTATAAAAGTCGATCGTAGTAAACTCGGAAATTATCTGACTTACAAGTCGGAAAAACCGAGAAAAAAGGAAACGCATCGCAAAAATAACCTAAATCATAAGAGCTCAATAAATCAAAAATTGAGTATAAGGAATACCAAAAAGAGATCAGGAAACCTATTGAAAGCACTAAGGCAAAAGGTTGTCCCGAGTTGTTAAGGAAAACTTAACTTAAAGAAAGGGACAGTCAGCCAAGAAAAAGGTTTTTCAAAACAAAGATCAAAAAGGTTTTTTCTAAGATTACTGAAATCTTAGAAAAGGGCTACTACAAAGTGTCTAATTTCGAGGGTGAAAAACTACCCAGGTCGCAACACACCTCCAACATAAGGAGATAAAACAACTCCTTATGAAAATTGATTTTCTACAATTAACACACACCAATTGAAGCTCGATAAACCGCCAAAATCACGGGGCGATCATATAGAAATCGCCTGGATGAAGCGACGAGGAACCAATTGATGGAAAGAAGTTACATATGTGAATTGGAAAGAAAACACCTCGAAACAGCTCGGGCCAAACGGGTTGAAAAAGTTGTGTTTAGAACAAGTCGCAAAAGTAACTTAACTAAATATGCCCCTTGAGGCATAAATACGATCTAACAACTCGATCCACACGGATAACAAATGGATCGTACAAAATCTCAAGCCCACAATCTCATCTCTACAAGTTCTAAAAATAAACGACCTTGTCGTATAAAATGGAACACTTTCACAAAAACAAGTTGTTCCAAGAAAACTTGTTCTAGCATTCACAACAACATAAGGATAACTTGGATTAAACGAGTTATGCCAGTCAACCATATTTTCAACGAAATTGTGTTAAAGCACAAGTCGTGTCTATCTAAAAGCAAAGCTTTAAAAGTGATTTGTATCAAAATGAATCACTCCAACCAAACGACTCGTATAGAAACGAGTTAAAAAGGAAGGATTGTAAACGTTTTTGAACAAAATCGAAACGTAAAAACTTCCTCCAAAACAATTTGGATAAAACAAGTTGTATCATACACAAGGACGACAACCTTGTAAAAACTAGAAAGGGGAGGGAATAAGCATATAATCCCTTCACCTAAGGCGCCAATTTATGCTCGACAAAGCGCAAAAATCACGAGCTGGCCGTTCCAATGGTCGCTCGGATAAAGCGACGAGGTATAAATTGGTGTCCAATGGTTATAATACGGCTTGATGATTTAAAACAACTCAAGCCCATGAGTTGAACAAAATCGAGTAAAAAATAACCATATGATCTAAGTAATTTGTATTAAAATAAATTGCGCAAAACAACTTGATATATAACGAGTTGTGCTTCAAAAAAGTGACTTGTATAAAAAACAAGTCATCTAGAAAACTCAGAATGAATGAGTTCAACAAAAAAAGGCTTCATTCGAAAATCCTTTCTGCTTGATTGCTCGAGTCCGACTTCATAAAGCTCGACCTCGAGCAGGGGCATAATGGATAAAGCAACGAAGTCCGATGGTTATAAAGATGATCTGATAGTCTAAAAGGACTCAAAATAAACAATTTGTACTTGAAACAAGTTGTGAAGTCCTAAAAAACAGCTCGAATTTAAATGAGTTGTATGAAATTAGATCAAGAAATAGCCACGTTTTAATTAAACGATTTGAAATGAAATAAATCGTAAGACCTTAAAACTACTCGCATCGAACGAGCTAGATGAGGTTATACTCAGAAATAATTACGAGTTTTGAAATAAATGATTTGTATTAAAACAAGTCATGTATCCTCAAAACAACTCGAATTGAACGAGTTGTACGAAACTAGGATAAGAAATGTTTTCTGGTTAAGCACGATGTGCTAAAACCAGTCATACAAAGCCTACAAGCCTTAAATAACTCAGAAAGAACGAGTTGTACCAATCAGTCTTAGAAAAAAGACTTGGCCAAAAACAAGTCGTTTAAAGAGGGAAAAGTATTTATAGCACGCCAGGGGCATAAGGGTAAATTGACGCGATCATTAAAGAAACGCGCTGTTACCAATGTAACTGCTCCCACGTGTAAATGCGAAAACCCCAATGGACGCGACGTTTGATTAGACTTGGCGATTAAGAAATTTAAAATCACGTCGGCTACAGACCCAAGTTCAATACTCGAATCCAACTCATAAGCAAAAGAGATTGGACTCGAGTAGGGGCACTGTTCATACACTGGCCCAACGCTATGGCCCAGGTCCAGATACGCCAAAAGGCCCAATCCAAAGATTGGCCTTTGTTATTCACCGACCTCTTTAAAAGAGGTCGGACTCAACACAGACTTCTCTCCAAAGAAGTTGGGCTCAAGAGATAGCTGGCAGATAACACTTATTCAAATAAGTAACTGCCCCTGAAATCTCTCAACCCACTTCTAGAAGGCATATCTCAACAATCCCTAGATAAAGGGACGGTTATCCACCTAAAAAGGTGGCACTACTCCAACGGTGGTTATTGGATCACCACTATAAATACCCTGACACTCCTCAGGTATAACCAAGTTCCAATACATTCTAAACCTGCTTAACCCCATGCTGACTTAGGCATCGGAGTGTCCTTGCAGGTACCACCCCCCATCTCTTGGAACACACAACTCGGAGGCGGCTCCCAGACGTAAACCAAGTCGGAGACCACACTCCTCCAGCGCTTGGGCCTCAAACAAGTCCAACCACCGTCCGGTTCTAGGTAAGCCCCGGAACAAAACAAAATCTTAAATCCTCCTAAAATTTACTAATATATATATATATATATATATATATATATATATATATATATATATATATGAGATTTTGTAATAATTATTAAAATATAAGAAAATGTTTTTTTAATTAAATTCTCTTATTTTGATATAAAAGAAAAACATGTTTTGACACAATTTTTATTCCGTACAAGAAAATAGTTATTTACCTACAAAAGTCATATTGAAAAAATATATTAAATGCATAAAATTTAAAAAATATTTTAAACACATTTCTATCAAAAAAATTATAATTTATATTATTTATAACAAGTTAAATTAAAATAAAAAATAAAAAAACACGTACGATAAATATATTATTATTCATGTTGGTTGGGCTCCACTTCAGTACAAGTTTTAAGTAGAATATCTGAACATGCATATGCGCAATAATTGTTAATAATTAATAAATCTATGCAAACGATAACAGTAAAAACAGCAGAGTTTGGTTCACAAGACACAGAAAAGTAGCTTCACAAAGGTTAGACCCGTGTTGTGAATCAGAAACCCCAAAGAGGCATTTGGTGTAAAAAACTAAAACTGCTATAATTTAAATGGGACCACTAATTGTTATATATGAATTATGAAGTTATGAACATTGAAATATAAATTGGCTTTTTATATTCTTTCGCTACGTGAAAAAAAAAAAATTGTACTTCTACTCCGACTCCAAAAATGTGGTTGGCCATTCATCATTATCGTCATTATGAGTGATCTTGAATTTCAGGGACTTAGATTATGATTGATTCACCAAAAACAAATTATTTCTGTTCTTTTCTGCAATCTAATGATGATCGCTTTCCTTAGGATACGAAATAAAGCATGAATATAACATGAACATGAACACAATCTAATTTACTTTGACTTAGATTATGCTAATATTTGTTTATAAAGTATTTTCCTCCTATATATGGATATAGCTAGCTAAGTCATTTTGATCACCATTGTTTTATTACATTAAAATTTAAAAGGTTATATGTTCAATTCACAATTTTTTTTATTAACAATTAGTATTATTGCATGAGAATATTAAAATTAAAATACCATATACACATTTGGCATAGATTTGTGGGAAGATATATATTTTGGAAAATGATTGAATGCCGTTTTTTTTTTCTTCAACATGCTTGGAAGTTTAATCCCTTGAAATGTGAATATGTGATACACTAATGTATTTTTAATAATAAAGTAATTAATTAATTCAAGCGCTTTTTTTATATGGAAATAAAAGTAGTGATATACCTTAACATTGTAATTTTTGGTGTTTTTTAAAAGTGTGAAATATACACAAATCGAATGGTCAAATTTTTTATGTTTTAAATTTTTTATTTTTTTAACAGAAATCCCTCGATCCGATTTCTGTACTCTCACAAATTCTTCGGTCCGATTTCACAAATCCTTCAGTCCGATTTTTGTATCTTCACAAATCGGACGGTTCGATTTTTGTACTTCTCACAAATCGAACGGTTCGATTTTTGTTTATCTAATTAAACATTTCACATTTGAGAATAACATCCCATCAACTCACATTTTAAAAAAACACCGTCCAATATCAAAAACAAAATCTGCGGAATTGAACCAATTTTATCATACAAAAAGCCCAAACTCATCTAAGAGCCGAAGACATTCAAACTTTTTTTTTGGTTTCCCACGGTATCCTCCAACCCGGCAGGTCAAGGACTAATCCGCCGCGATACTGAACTCCATTTAAGGGTTTGCCGCTGGCCAATGGGTTGCTGTATACACAAGGTAGGATTCGAAGACATTCAAACTTTGTTTACAATAGTATAATACAATTTTTTTATAAAATCTCAAATACGTAGTTTTATATATATTGATTGATTTTTAATGTACACGTAATATAATTATTTATACAAATAAAATAAAATATAATAAACTTTTAAAACCAGATACATAGTTGGATATTTGAAATTCATAATCACATGTCACAAATTAAAGTTCAAACGGGCAATTATAAAGGCAGCTAATTGATAAGATTGCTATTAGGTCCATAAAAAAAATGTCAAAGCTCTATGATGATGGCTTTTTCTTCCTTTAGCATTGTCCTTCTTTTATTCTTTCACTCCTTTTAAAACAAAAAGAATGAACTAAAGTATCTTGTGTAGATCCTAATTCTTATTCTAGATCTACATGTTAATTAGTTTAAGAGAAAGGGGAAAAAGAAAAAGTTATATATATGTTCAATGCATTATCGGCATGCAATCTTATTGTACCTAATTATGATGTGTTAGGTACTTCTTATGTGTAAAGCAGTTGTCGCTGTAGAGATGAGAAAGTAGATGATTCAAATTAAACAAAAATTGTTGAGGCTTGACGTTAGTTACTTAAAATTGCATTTTTTAAGATAGAAACACACTAATAATAAATATATAAATTTATTTATTTGTGAGAATATAGATAGAAATAAAATTTTTTAAATAAGTTTTATGTGCTTGCATAGGACATGGTCGTCGCATAGCAAACTAAACATAAATAAAATAATTCGAACCATGTGGGAGCAAATCAACATGTTTGCTGCTAGTTGTAATTTGTGTCACCCAATATATATTTTTTTTCCTTATTCTCAAAAAGAAAGATAAATTATCAATTATTCGCAAAAAGCTTATGCATCCACAAAGTAAGAGAAATTACTTTAGGAGAATCTTGAATTAATGATGATATACATTAGTTGATTTCAATGCTTAAAGCAGCAAAAGTGAAAGATAATATTTCTTTCGTTTTAAAAATGAAATAGAATGAAATGAACAATAATGTCCCCATATATTAAAATATATACCTGCAAATAAGCTCATGGCTATGACATTCTTTCTTTTGAAATAATTTTGGAAATCAATTCAAAATGTATTAGCATATGCATGCTATTGAAAATATCTTCAATCAATTTTATACATTGTGTGTGCATGGTGCATGCGTGTAAATACTAAATACTAAATAATTATTTCTAATTTTTTTCACGGTATTTTTTAGTCCGACAAATCAATCATTATTCCGTCATAAATCTGAACTTTATTTAAGGATTTACCGTTAACCAATGAATTAATGTATGCACAAAGCGAGAGTCGAATTTTTTACTAGATATTTATTTAAATAGACTAGTGAACTGACCACTATAGCAATCCAACTTGGTTATTTCTAACTTAATTTAACTTGAACTAAGTTGACCAACCATAGAGGTTCTCGTCTATAAAGCAAAAAGTGAAAGCTTTGCACTTGCAAAGTTTTTGGTTTTGGTGTATAGCTAAAATATTGGGCCAGTATTCTTTTTGTTTATATTTTGGGCTAAACGGCCATCACAATCTAACTTATGTTTGTTGATCTTTAAAAACAAAATATACAATCTAGTCCAAAAAAAAAGGAAAGAAACAAAACATAGAAGCAATACTCCATCGGTTTTTGGAAGAGCACCCCGATCCATATCCATAAAAAGAATAACATTATGGATCGGACAAAATTTAACATTTAGGGCCCGTTAATTATATTAAATAATATCCTTGTACATGCAGCAATCCATTGGTCAGCGGCAAACCCTTAGAGCTCAGTACCGCGATTGATTAGTCCTTGACCTATCGGGTTAGGAGATACCATGAAAAACCCAAAAAAGTGTATTTTAATCTCTGAAATTTGGCAAAAATTTTAAAAATACTCCTAAATTTTATTTTGTTTTAATTTTGTTCCAAAAAATTTTCAATTTGCATTAAACATACTTTCGACACTAAAATTTCAAAAAATTTAAGACCAATATAATAATAATACATAAAAATTATGCTTGATTTACTTGTGTTGAGGTTATTCTTATGAAATTATTGTTGAATTAGTCTTAAATTTTTTGAACAACTAGCCGTTAGGGATATATTTGATACAAATTTAAAATTTTTGGGACAAAATTGAAACAAAATAAAACTTAGAATATTTTTAAAATTTTTGTCAAATTTCAGAGACAAAAATTTTTTTTAACCAAAGACAGAGAGACTCGAACCCGTAAGTGAGTATGAGGACAAAAAGTATATTTTACCTATAATAATAATAATAATAATAATAATAATAATAATAATAATAATAATAATAATAATAATAATAATAAATAAATAAATAAATAAATAAATAAATAAATAAATAAATAGCAACTATATAATAATAAACAATTATTATAAATATTATTATTATCATTATTATTATTGTGATATCTAGAATCATTTTTGGAGAATATATTCATATATTTTAAGCATTTGTTAAACTGAAACAATTTCAAAGTTTAAAATGTTGTTTTTTTTAATAATATACAAAGAGTCCTACTACTTTCTTGAGCAATACGAAGAAAAAATTATAAAAATAAAATAAAATAAACAAAGAAGGGAGAAAGGAGAAAAAGAAAAGGATTGAGAATAGTAGCAAGTTTTATTGCTTCTCGGGGGTTTTCAGTTTTCATTCTTCAGCTGAGAAAAAGAAAGAGAAGCGGAAACCAAACCCCAACTCCAAACCTACCCCCAAACCTCTAAACGACAATGTTCAGAAACCAATACGACACCGATGTTACTACGTGGAGTCCGGCTGGGAGGCTCTTCCAGGTTGAATACGCAATGGAGGCAGTGAAGCAGGGTTCCGCCGCAATTGGCCTCCGATCCAAAACGCACGTCGTTTTAGCATGCGTCAACAAGGCCAACTCCGAGCTCTCTTCTCACCAGAAGAAGATCTTCAAAGTCGATGACCACATCGGCGTTGCCATCGCCGGACTCACCGCCGACGGCCGCGTTCTCTCGCGCTACATGCGCAACGAGTGCATCAACTATTCGTATACCTATGAGTCTCCTCTTCCCGTTGGACGACTCGTCGTTCAGCTCGCTGACAAGGCTCAGGTATCAAGGTCTAGGGTTTTCGGTTTTTTGTTACTGTTATGGTGATTGGATCGTGCAATTGCTGTGCTAGGATTTATTTTGTGTTTTGAAATGTTTGGATCTGCATATGCAGTTTTGGTGTTTTTTTTATTAATTTGAATTGTCAAATTTGACAGTGCTATAATTGTTGATTATGTTAATTGTGGTGGAATTGATTGGTTTTTAGGTTTGTGGTGTTATTTGTAACTGTGAGTAGTGATGAAGTGTGGAAGTTCTCTTTTATGATGAATTGAGGGTTTTTTAGTGTGGTTTAGTCATCTCGATTACGGTGCTAAAATTGGCTATGATGAAAGGATGATTGTATTTGGCATCAGCTATTACCAGATATGTTCAAATTCCGTTCTTTTAAGTATTTATTACCTTGATTTTTGACTTTGCAGTGGTATTGAGTGTTAAAAACAAAGTTTCTTTAAACTGGTACTGTTTGCTATAGTGTTAAATATGAGATGTTGTGGTTATGCTGCTTGTAGTTTGTACATTCTAACTAAGTGGCTGGAAATGATTACAAATCTGTTTTACTTTGTGATTTTTGTCTTCTGTTTTTGGATGTATTTGTGATTGACCTCAAAGTTAGTTATGGGATGTGCATTTTGAAATGTTGTCAATCTTTTCTTGTTCTGTTTAGAGGCTATTGAGCTGAGCTCTTAAATGTGAAATGACTAGTTAGTTGCATGCAAAAACTAACAATCTTCTTCGGTGTCTTTGCTGCTAATGTAATGGGAAAGCTATTTAGCTATGATGGGGGAATCAGTTCACCTAGTGTGCCTTGTGGTGAGTTATAGTCATTAACTAGATGTGCTTCCTCTAATTTGGTTTGTGAGAGGCCATTGGTCCAGTCTGAAGTTTGAATAGCTCATTGAATCTATGCAACATATTAGTGGAGTGAGAGAAAATCTTGAATGGGACAACATCTGTATTTAACACTTTATTTGTGTTATGCATATCAAGGCATAATATCTATGTCATGCAACTCTGTTTACCTGGCTTTACTTTGAAGATATGTGGTGGGGTGTTGAAGATATATGCAACTCTATGCATATTAAGGCATGCATAATGTCTATTTTGTAAATATCTACAAAATTGATGTATGAAAGAAAGAAGTATTTGCTGAATTTATTATAAGAACTCTTTCTCTTGTGATGCAATTTTAATGGCAGGTTTGCACCCAGCGGTCATGGAAGCGTCCTTATGGGGTTGGCCTCTTGGTCGGTGGACTGGATGAATCAGGAGCTCACCTCTATTATAACTGTCCAAGTGGAAACTATTTTGAATATCAGGCTTTTGCAATTGGTTCTCGCTCACAAGCCGCCAAGACATACTTGGAACGCAAGTTTGAGAACTTCATGAGCTCCTCACGCGAAGAACTGATTAAAGATGCACTTATTGCAACTAGAGAGTCTTTGCAAGGTGAAAAGCTCAGGAGCTCCGTATGCACTATTGCTGTGGTTGGAGTTGGTGAGCCGTTTCACATTTTGGATCAAGAGACTGTACAAAAGTTGATTGATGAATTTGAGATTGTTAGGGATGATGAACCTCCGGCTGAACCTCAGCCTGCAGCTGAGCAGGATGCTCCTGCAGATCAGGGTACCGGTGCTGATCAAGGTGCAGCCGCTGCAAGTCCAGATGTTGCTCCTATGGACATTTGATAATTTAAGCTCCAGCGATAGAGGGGTTAAGAACAGTTATTTACAGATGAGTAGAATTCATGGTGAGTGTGTCATGGGAAAAGATATCTCTTTGATGGATTTTATTTTCTTAATCATGTTGGTTTATGCAATTCTTCCATGGCTGATAACTGAACAATTTAGTGATACCGTTTGATAGACTTTGAAAGTGTTTGATGGAACGCTCAATTTACGGCTTCATTCCAGGTAAATCTAGTGAAATTAATGGTGAAAAATGATGCTCAAAACTATTACCCAAATTTGGCCAATCTGAGGCATATGCACCATACAATGCATGAATGTTTGCGATTGTTCTGTTCGCATATGATTTTCGTTTGTGGAGTGGGATGAAACTCGGTAGAAAGAAATGTTTTAGTTACAAATAGGGTAAAGAGAAAGAAAGCTCTGCTAAAAGTCACACTTGATGAATATATTGTGCGTATATCTTTGGAATTAAAATGTTTTGAGACAACGGTGCTTAGCCTTATAAATATTTGAGTTTATGGCCTGGAATCAACCATATTTAGAGCCGTGTTTGAGTTCTAGTAGGGGTAGCAAAAATAAAAAACAGTAACAAAACATACATGACACATTTTATATTTGTTTTTTATTTTTACCTACTATATTATACATAATAAAATATTTTAATATTTATTTTTTTGTGAAAAAATTATATTTTTTGAATTATTTATCTAAATGCTACAATTTTGAAACAAGTACTATTATAACTAAAAATTCAAATACAAAATAATTTATTTATAAACGGCCATTAATAAAAAAATTTTCATATTTTAAGCTTTTTTTTTTTGAGAGAGTTTATTTAAGTTATTTATTTTACTCAAATTAGCCTTTAAAGTGTTTCATTACTATGCATATGTTTACAGTGTAAAACAGTTCTAGAATGTTTTTTAATCAAATACGTGCATTTAGGACTATTATAATATCGAATAGTTTTATCAAATATCTATGCTAATATGACAATATAGGACTAAGTGTGTATGTAATTTTTTTTTTTTTTTTACATTGACTGTATCCAATTCAATTCATATCTTGTTTGATAATTTTTAAAATAAATAACTAAGTACTCATATACACAAGTATGAATTACTAAATGGAAACAATATTTGGAAGCTGCCTTATCTTTATGTTGGATAATTTAATAAGCTTATCTTCCATGCATAGAACAAAGCAGTCCAAAAAATGGAACACTATAGCTGCCATTTGATGGTAATAAATCAAAAGAAGAATAAAAGTGGAAACATGTATCTCAATGGAGGCTATTCATTCATTTGGATGTATCAGGCAAAAGAAGATCCTTTAACTGCATCTGCTTGAATATCCATTGCCAATTGTCTAATGTCACTTCACCACCAAGAGAACGAATAACAGCTCCACCACTGCATGCTCCTACTTTGCAACAATCTTCAAGTGAGAAACCCTTTATAACGCCATACAAAAATCCACTAGCAAAAAGGTCCCCTGCTCCAGTGGCATCGACTGCCTTTGCTTCCCCTATCGCCGGTACTCGCACAATCTGCGACAATATTAAACGTAAAACATAATTCAAGAAATGACTAAACATAACATAACTCTTATGATAATGACTTATTAACAATCAAATATCTCAATAGTAATTTGTTTTGGTACAAAATAATTTTCAGTTTGAGCTTAGCATGCCAAAATTATGGAAAAAATGACATTTAATTTTACACAACTTTCATTAGTTTGATTATCAAACTCACTCAATAGATGAAAATGAACCTAATAGTGATGATAGGTCTATTTGAATATGCTCTCCATCTTGAACACTAAGTTATATGTTTAAATAAAATTGATCATGTGCTGCAAAATCAAAATAATTAAGATAATATACCTCCTTTCCTTGTTTTGCAATGCATCCATTGGCACCAAGTGTTACTACAGCCCATTTGCAATATTCGGCCAAAAATTCTACGGCAGCCACCGGATCAGCATTTTCTTCACCCCTAATCCATTGCAAAGAATTTTGCCATGAACAATCAATAGAACAACATAACAAGTGAAACTAGATCAAGGTGAAGCTGAGTTGAATACAAATGGCAGCCACCTTAAAAGTTCCATTGCCTCATCTTCATTTGCAAAGCAAAGGTCTATGTTCCCAGACTCTATTAGCTCCAGGAGTGGTTGTTTGAAATTCCTGACCATCTTGCCAAAGTAAAGGGACCATATAAGATGAGTGATATAGTTTATATAGCTCATGTGTTTGGATAAGGTATCTGAGACAAATCTAGACACACAAAAGAAGTCTCTCTAACATGTTTGGTTCTAACAAGAACAAGACAAGAAAGAAGAAAACTTTTTCGGCACCAGTCCAACCAACTATGTTGGTGGTCCACGGTGGTCTAGGAGGGCAGTGTGATAAAATTTGTATCTTTCTCCCTGTCTCGACAACCAAACAAGTTTTTTCATAACTATTTCTCTATTTTTGTCTGAGAGACAGTATCCAAACACAAACTTTAAACTCGGATTAAGATTGGAAGATAATACATTTCGGGCTTTCGGCTAAATGACATCAGAACAAGTTGGGAGCGAGTGAGATTTGATTTATACCTCAAAACTAGCCAAATCCAAGGAAACAAGAAGACCTTCTTGTTTGGCTAAAAGAATAGCAGCTTTAATAACCTCCAAATTAAGTATTGCATATCTCATCACCAACCACTGAAATGTAAATATAACAGTAACTAAGAGTCACAGCAGACAAGTTGCCATATTCAAAAATATAATTCAGTTCAAAGGCTCAATATATATAATCCCCAACATAATGAAAATATCTAAATATGATAAGAGCGAAAGAGTCTTATGTGATGAAATGCTATTTAGTTGATTAAGTCACCTTGGAGCACTTAAAGTCTTCATTGGTCAATTCTTCTGCCTGCAGAATAATGAAGTAAAATTCAAACATTACAAAATTTAACTGAATCCATATATATTCTGCTCCAAACTCTACATATTCATTGAGAGAACAGAGTCATGTACCTGAACTTTCACAGCATTTGAGAGACATGGTCTCATTGTACGGTTTCCCAAGGCATCAACCAAGCAAACACACTGTTTCACAAAACCAAGTTGTCAAAATTCTTGCACAATCACTTCACTTGATATGTTATTTGCAAACACACACTTATTAATATTAGTATATAATTTTGTCTTTGACTGGTATCCGAACCCTATTATCAGGACTCAACTAATCTAGCTCGAGGAATTGTTGCTACCTCTCCTGACTAAGGACGAATCCAAGTGAATTGGGGGCATGTACCTCCACTAAAATTTGGGCATTTATTTATAAGTATATAAATTTATACATATCTTACTCTTGAGAATGTCTTATATTTGCCCCTGTTACTAAAATTTCTAAATCCGTCAATGCGTCCAAGCACAAGTTCCTTTCACCCTCAGGGCTCAAACTTGAGAACTATAGGAAGAGGGCAACATTGCCTACCACTCGAACATTCCAATGGTATTCGATTAATAATATGATGTCTATAGAATATAACTACAGATAAAATTTCTCTCTAATTTATTGATAAAGCAATTCTTTCTAAAACTGAAGACTGAGCAAACCTGTGCTGTGTGTCCCTTCTTCTTCCTCAGCCTTGAGAGGTCCACACCATTGGATTTCATGTTATCAACAAAGAGCTTGCATTGCTCATCGTCCCCACAAGCACCAATAATGCCACTAGAGATCCCAAAGCCACTACTTAGCCCTCTGATTGTGTTTGCAACACTGCCACCAGCCATGGTCTTAACCGGGCTCGAACCATCATCAGGGGATGATAGAACATGACTCTTCACTTCCTTCAGTATAAAATCAAGCTCCTCAATTCCAACCTGATAAAATCATTAAGAAAAGGAATCCACCAAGTTAAATTCTACACTCTCATGTCATGTCCATATTATACATTCAAATAGTATTTGCTACAATATGATGTGCATGAATAATGTGTCAAAATTATAGGATAGTTGATCAAAACATACATAACCACAAACATCTGTAATCCTCCTAGTAGGTACAATTTTGCTGAGTATTGAAAATTTCACAAGAGACATGATTCTCCCAACACCAATTAACTCAAAACCTACTCGAGGCTGACCATAGGTAAAAACTGTTAAATCGTTTGACATGTTTAACTAATGAATCTCACCTATCGTCTTCTATGGTGACTATTCACGTGAAACTATTCACGTGAAGTTGTCTTAGCATGAAAACGATAGGTGAAAAACGCGGTTTGACATATTTAACTAAATTTTCATCTAATAATTCTCGACTATCATTCTCGCATATCCACACTTTCTTCTGATTAACTTCTACTACATGATATAAGTTACCTTAAATATGATGTGATGCCTAGGAAAATATCTAAGACTAACATAACAACACAATATACCAAAAATGTAAAAGAAAATTGAGATACAAAACACAAGGACCTACCTACCTAGTACCTAGCAGTAACAAAGAACTCATAGAAAGTTATAGGAAACGAATTTGTTGAAGAAAAAAGAAAAAGTGAAATAAGTGAAGGGGGTTAATATATACAGGTATGGAGCCACCACGTTCACCGGGAATTTGATCTAGCAAGGACCAATCGACGCGAGCCACGTGGTCCACGAGGGCAAAGGGTTGGAGACCAAGTACGAGAGGACGAGAATGTTGTTGGTCGTGTATTGTAGTGTGGTTAGACAAAGGTTCAGCTCCCATTATGGTTTTTGTATGATATATTGATATGTTTAGTGGTGGTGTTTTTGGAATGCTATATATAGAAATAGAGAGAAAATAGAATAGAATAGAGAGATAGAGAGATAGAGAGAATTCTGAAATGAAATGAATGAAAAAACTGAAGAGAAGAGAAGAGGGATCAGAATCAGATGCCGCAGGCGCACGGTGCTGCTGCACCAAACTTCCGTGTATTGCGCTCCCTATTATTTTTTGGATTTACCATATGAAAAACATGTTAAAAAATAAAAATTAAATTAGGTTGATTTAGTGGTTACATCTTTAGTTTATTTAAATAAATGTAGGGTTTTTTTGTGACTAAATAAATATAGGGTTTGAATAATTTATAAGCTAATTTTAAATTTTTAAATAGAGTTTTGATCCTTAACGAATTAATTTTTAACTTGTTGAGAATTTTTTTTTACTAAAAATAGAGAGATTCGAATTCGCGACTTTTAGTTGAGTATAGAAAAACTATACCATTATTTAAGTTATAACACATCGTCGAAATAAGAGTTGCCGTGAAAAAAATAAAAAATATGTTAAAGATTACTAATTAAAAAGAAATTATAATAAATATGTAACATTTTAATTTTTAATATATTTTTTGTGTGTTTATTAAAATAAAAATTATTAATAATAATTTTTAAATATATCCTTGCTAAGATTTTTTTTAAGAGTTATACCTAAATTATTTCTGAAAAAGATTTTATTCATACAAATAAATCTTTATATTCCATTTTGTATGTTAGACAACTTTCTATTGTTAAATAAATCTCTATATTCCATTTTGTAGAATCTATAATTTCATCTAGAATGATTTGATAACCAAAATTTTCTGAAAATTAAAATAACCGTCAAAATTTTATTTTCTGAAGGCCAATATAGAATATTACTCATTTTTCTCTATTAAAAAAAAAGATTTACTAAGACATGGAGTAAAACTTAAAATTTAAAATTCATTTTTTACGGATAATACTTATTTAAAATTCAGTCTACCTTCGCTACATTAATTCTCTTTGTATTATACTAGTGTTAAACCCGTGCGATGCACGGGCTTATATTTAAATTTAGTATAACACTATCATCGTCGTTATATAATAAACGTGTTAAATATGTTATTTTATCTTTATTCAAAGTAAAATATAAATAGAAGAGTTTGAAGTTTATAATATTCTTGAACCATAAGGAGGGAGCCATAAAAAAATAAGAACATATATAACTGTAATAATAGCATGTTAATTTTACCCTAAATTTTATATCAAAAAGCTAATAAAAATTTATCGACAACCTAGTATCTTACTAACTTCATTAGAAAAGCATTTGGCATAGGATGTTGTGTTCCTTGTTACACATTTCATTTCAAATTTGAAAAAAGAGTTATAGATAAATTAGTTATATCTATAGTAAATATTTGTACAAAAGTGTAAATCATAACATGCTATTAAAATAAAAATAATATTATTCTTACCTAAATATTATTGAAAACCTCTTTGAACACGACATTTGTTGTTGATGACTTTGGATTGCCGTCTTCGTCTATAATTAAAATCCTGAGGCCACTGTGACTCTTAACTCTTGACAAAGCAACATAAAGTTGTCCATGGGTGAACACTGATTTTGACAAATAAAGCCGTACATGTGATAATGATTGACCCCGACTCATGTTAATGGTCATTGCAAAGCATACTGTTAATGAAAATTGTCTCCGTTGGAACTTAAATGGCAATCCTGAATCTGAAGGGATCAAGTTCATTCTTGGAATGTACACTTTATTTTCAATATTTCTACCGGTCACTACCGTCACTCCAATTACGTTGCTGTCAAGTTCGTTAACTATTAATCTTGTCCCGTTGCATAAACCTGAAGTCCGGTCTATGTTTCGCAATAGCATTACAGCGACTCCTGACTTCAAAGTCAACTTGTGATTGGGTAGTCCCGAACATTTGATGTCATTTAGGAACTCTGGTGTGAACCACTCTTGTTGTACATCTTCATTCTCATCAGCTTGGCATGTTGTGTCAGAGCTCAAATACTCCTTTTCCATCCCCGGAAAGATTGTCAAGACAAAATCGTTTACCTTCTCGACACTCTCAAGCGTGGGTGCAAGAATTGCCCTACTCTGAAAATACATGTAATCTGACATGTTTTGCAACAAATTTGGATATGCAAAGTCTACCAAATGAGAGAGAGGGTCATCAGTAGTTGTAATCAATAGATCATCTGAAATTTCAACTTCTGATTCATCACCAACAACAGAGCCAATATTTCCATTTCCAACATCAAGTATCCAATTAGCAAATCTCTTCATTTCACCTTCATCTTGATCCGAAGAAGACATTAGAAGCCTCATATTCGTATGCAGTTTCAGAACCTTACAAAATGACCACAGATGAGATGAGTTAATAGCGGATGCCA
The DNA here is from genome assembly GCF_003086295.3 of Arachis hypogaea. Lineage (NCBI taxonomy): Eukaryota > Viridiplantae > Streptophyta > Magnoliopsida > Fabales > Fabaceae > Arachis > Arachis hypogaea. The sequence continues at coordinate 118,779,369 of NC_092041.1, read as the reverse complement.
ATATATCGTGTCTACTTTCTTTCGAAATCACCGGAAGTATCTGTCTGAAATCACCTCCTAGAACAACAACCTTACCACCAAATGGTTGATGTGTCTTATGTTGATCGATAACTGACATAAGATCCCTGAGCGTCCGATCAAGTGCTTCAAAATGGCAGTTGTACCTTTCCTCGCATACAACATATTGAGAACTCAAAATTGGATCCTGTTTTGGACTTCTCTGATATCTTCATTCACTCAAATTTCTCACTTTTACTTTGCAGTAGGTAATAATTTTAGTAAATTATTAAATATCGCCCCCTAAATAGTTAGTCTAGCTCCGCCCCTGACCCAGTCATATTCGATGTTGCTGAGAATATAGGTAATTTAAGAAGTAGCAATATCAACACTTTATTATTTACTATTGTTATGCTTTTTATAAACAAACAATTATTATTTAGTGTTCAAGTTTTAAAATTCAAACTAAGATATGGTTATATATTATAATTTTTGTATTTGAACATTGATTTATTGTAATTCTTATTGTTTGATTAACGTGCATGTAAAACTTAAATCTTGAGGTTGGCACAATAAAATTGTATTATATGATCTCATCTTTTTAATCCATAAATTGTATTTTTCGGTAATCTTTTATAAATATTATTTTTATACTTATCAGTGTTAAAAATTATTGTTAATAATTATTTTTAACACTGATAATAACTAATTGTAATATTTTTGGCTATGCACGCTTCTTCTAATTTTTTAGTATCTAAATTTGAATTAGATGTACTTGCTCCTGTAATCATTAGAGATAATACATCAAGTAATTTATATTATAAAAAAAATGAATATATGTTAAATATTTGAATCAGCTGAATTATGAATATATATTATGAAGGTAATATTAAAGATAAAAGAAGTAAAATTTTAGCTTTGTGATAATTACAATCTATCATGCTTATCTTACCATGTCTCTTTTGAAGTAGCATAGTCTTCCTATTCAGTCTTGCATCCCTTTGCAATCTAATTCGATTTGTGTACTCCAATGAATCTATAATAATTATGTAGCATATACCAAAGATTGTTTTTAATAGACCAATTGAAAAGTTAAATGTTTGGTCTTTAAGTAATAAAAGCATATTAACATACGCTGGCTTTGTAATTGGTCGATATGGTTTGATGTTTGTTGAAGATATTGCTGACTTGTCTGATGACATGGGCTATCATATGCTTCACGTGTGATACCCGAATTACTAATATCACTAATATTGGAACATCGTTCTTTTTCATCTACAGAGTGTAGATTAGTAGTTGGAGACCTTGATCGATATGGTGTTGGATTATTACCTAATAAGATAACTCGAGATATTATTTTTGAACATATTTTCTGTTAAAGTTTATAATTGAATAAATAGTAGAAAAATCAAAATACATAAAGTGCATGTCACATAAGCAAGTTCCAAAAAAAAATCTAAAAATAAATCTGTATTAATACTATTTGTAATGTTCGACAACACCGACTCAAAATGCACACCATTGAAACTATCACTCGAATTTCCTGTAATTTTTTCGTAAACAAATTTAGTAACATATTACGAAGACAATGTAAATTAATAATTTATTACTTGTCAATAGCTAAATAATATATAGAAAATATTGTATTTTATGGGCTTTCATTCGGCCAAACTACTCATGACATGTTAGTTATTTTGTATACCCAATAAAAACTAAATATATAGAACTGACATACTTAAAAATACCAAATAAAAAAATATATTATTCTAACCTAAAAAAAATGATAAAATAATTAATTATTTTTTTATATGAAATCTACCTTGAAATGTGCTTCACTTTGTATTTTCTTTGTCTTTTAATATCAATTTTCTCTTTAATATAATCTTGCTTCTCTTTGGACTTCTTGCATCTTTCAATATATACCTAAAAATATCAAATAAATAAATTTTTGACTAATTAAAAATATATATACATTATACATAATACATTTTTATTATCAAATTTTTTATATTATTAAAAAAAATAAAATAGTACACATATGACAGCGTTTGATTTTGGTATATATGTCCATCAAAACATAGATACAGGATTACCCAGGAGTACATATATGGTGTTTGTTTACTGAGACAAAAATAATGAAAGACATAGTCATACACAAATACCCATTAAAAACATGTATTTTGTGTCTCTTTAGAATGCTAAAACACTAATTTTTAACTTGAGACACTAATTTTTTACAATTTTTTCTCATGTCTAACTTACCAAATAGAATATGAAATTAGTGTCTTCTTATGTCTATGTAAAATTGCACAAGTTTTATTTTCAATGGCTGCTTTAATTTCTTTTTTATTCTCGTTTATTTAGTTACGTAAACATATTTTACAGAAAATAATATATTTTTTTATAAAAGTGTCTTTTTTCAAATAAATATAAGTTTAATCTCACGATCAATAAATTCAACTTATAGTTAAAATCTTTTTTTCCATTTCCTTAAATAAAGAGATTGAAAATGAATAACTTATGAGTAAAAAAGAGAAAAAGATGAAAATACCTCTATTGTTGTGCTGAGATAATCTAAAAAATAACCATATAAACGAATTAAATAGAAAAAAAAATTATAAATGTGACAAATAAAAAAAAATTAATTTAAAAATCAAAATGGTTAAGAAGCCACTTAATTAGGAATTAGTATTAGAATTTTAAATTTCAAATTTTTAAATAGAGTTTTCTAATTAGCTAGTGCAAATTTAAAATTTTTAAATAAACTTTTTTAATTAAACGTTTGTTATTCATTAAGAATATAGGAATTTGTTAATTTAAAAATAATTTTTATTAGTTTCGTCATAAATAGTATCAATCATATTATTTATCGATAAAAATAAATAAAATTAAATACAATCTAAAAATTAATAACCTTATAAATTACGTAAATTTAGAAAAAAATACTTAAAAAGAGAGAAAAAGATGAAAGTACTTCTACTGTGGAGAGACAATCTAAAAGATAATAATAAAAATTTATAAGTGTGACAAGTAAAAAAGTTTAAATTTAAAAATCGAAATAGTTAAAAACTTACTTAATTAGAAATTAGTATTAGAAATTCAAATTTAAAATTTTTAAATAGAATTTCTTAATTAGCTAGTATAAATTTTAAATTTTTAAATAAATTTTTCTAATCAAACATCCATTGTCCATTAGGAATATAGAAATTTGTTAATTTAAAAATTATTTTTTTTAGTTTCATCATAAATAGTATTAACTTTATTATACTTTTTCTAAAATTTAAACAGTATTATATTTTTTTTAAATAGTATAAATAACTTCACATCTTAATAAGATAATTCTATTTACTTTATTATAATCCTTTATAATTAGCATAGTAGCTTATAAATTATATAAATTTTTAAAAAATATTCTCAAACTCAATTGCTTACGTAAAAATTAAAAAAAAGTATATTTGAATTTAAATTTAAAATTCTAAATATAATACTTTAATTAAAAATTATAATTAGATTTTTTTAAATAAGTACACATTAAAAATTAATAATTAACTTAATTGTATCAACAATAATTCAAAGAAGAAATTTATAACTTTATGACATTAAATATTAAATTAAAAATTATCAGAATATCAACGGTGAGAATCAAATTAAAAATAAAACCACAAGTAATAACTAAATAACTTCAATTTATATTTAAAAAAATTCGAAATTTCAAACATAAAAATCGAAAAGAACAAAAAAAAAATAACAACTCAAGAAAATACAATGTTTCCACCAAAACAAACATATACTTGGCATTATTCTATTAGATAGACTCTAAATGGGATTCTCAAAACATGTGCATCAAAATTCTCAAGTTTCTTTCTCAATATTGATCTTCTTGCAAGTTGAGGTATCTCCTTCCACCTTCGAAACTTCTGACTCCAAGGATAGTCGCTTAGTTGGTGTAATAGCATTTTCCAATAATTCGGATTCATCATTGGCCGTAACTTCATTGGAGAATTCAATCAACAAATTCTGTACAAAAAACTACGTTAAATTAAAGACTTCTTTCTAACCTTTGATTTTATCTCACTAATATATTTTGAATAAAATTAAGATCTAATTTTGAGAGAACAAAAAAAAAATATATTTTTTGAACAAATACCTTAGCACCTTTTACTTTCTCCCCTTCAATGATTGATGATGTCTTTGAAATTGGAAGCAAACCACCGGTGTAGTCAACTTCCTAAAATTATAATTAATTATTATTTATAAATTAGATACTACTAATGACCAAGAAAGCAAAAAATAAATTAATTTTCAATAGAAAGTACACTTATATATACTCACAATTTGAATACGGTGAGCCTCTTTGAATTTATTTATGAGATCCACATTATCAGTTATCTTCTTAACTTTATAAGAAGGGGAAAAATGTGGATTATCAGATATTTGAACTTCAACGATGAAGAGAAAGATCTTATCAATTAGGTTGAGTAAAAGTGTAGGTGTATCCGATAGATCTCCTTTCTGCAGGGTATTACATAATATATTAATAATAAATAATATAAAAAGTACCAATAAAAATATCTTCACTAATGCTTTTAGAAATAAATATTGGTTAGATCTTACCAATAGGAGTGGATCAAGTATCTCTACACAGCTCTTTCCCAAAACTTGTTTTACCTCTTTGTCAAAGACTACATAACATGCACGTTAGAACCATCAATGACACCAAGCTTTATTCGATACCTGCTTAAAAAAGAAAATAACATAAAAAAAAGTTAAATATAGACTTATTCAATATCTAATCAAATGTACATAGACTTTAATTTAAAAAAATAAATAAATAACCTTGGAGTCATGGATAAAAGGATATTAGTAGAAAACTCGTGTCTTCATCGAGCCAAACCATCTCAATTGAGTATGGCAATGGAGAATTTCCGTAATTTGATAGTGTCCATAACTGTATCACTCGTATACGTACACACAAATTGTCGATTGTAGGATTGATGTACTTTAAATTGTGGTGCTTTACATCTCTCATAATTTATCCTTTTATAGTTGCATCATAACTAAATTTTTTTAAATTTGGTTGACTTTAATTTAAAATTTAAAAAACAACAACCTAAGTAAAACAACCCAAACAAATAAAACAATTTAAAATTTAAAAAATAACCACCTAAGTAAAACAACCCAAACTTAAAATTTGAAAATAACAACCTAAGCAAATAATAATTTATAATTTATAAATATAAATCTAAAAATTTCTAATGACGACACGTAAGCAAATAAACTCCCAAACTCAACGTATGAGCGCCACGTCAGCAAATGAACTCCCCATTTGTATTACTATAAAGATAAAGATTGTACTTGCTTTTGCTACTTTTTTTTTGGCTCTATTATGTGTTGTTTAATATTGGGAAATAAATTTCTTATGCCATTTATTTTTCATAAAGTTAGTACATAAAAATTTTTCACCATTTTTTACTAAATTTATTTAAGTATCTTTTCCATGAAAGTAAGAGATATGCAAGAAAAGATATAATAATCAGTTAATATTTAAATGATTGAATATTTGTATTGATATAATTTATATCTAATTGCAAACATTAAACTTGTCTACAAAAGCTTGGCCATGTTTATATCTGGTAGAACATACTCTTAAAATATAAGAATAAATTGAAGGTTTTTACAAAGAACTTCATATATATATATATATATATATATATATATATATATATATATATATATATATATATTATATATATATATATATATATATATATATATGGTGAACGTGTAATTTAGCTTTTCGTCACTTCCTTTTATCTAATATTTATTTTTTTGTTGAAATAAAAGAAAAAAAACTAAGATATTCATGATAGTGTTGATAGATTGGTCAATGATCAAATAAAGATGAAAATCTAACTGAATAGAGCTACTATATTTGAGAATTCAACATGCAAAGTATATATATTAGTGATAGGAACTATAATATATATCTATAATATCACTCGTTGTTCATGGGAAATGGATGATTTGTTTTCTTGTCAATAAATGATTTTAATGGATTAATTATTCCATTATCACATCATTATTAACTGATCTCTAATTTTTGCATAGACAAAATCCTGCTTTTTTTTAGTTACAAAATCGAGATTGTATTTGGTTATTGTGTCAATATAAATGAGACATCGATGTAAATACACAAAAATATATAAATATAAATAAGACAGATATAAATATACAAGAGTACATAAATACATAAGATATTAATTTTATATTGTGTTTGATAAGTTAGACAGAAAAAAAAATTATCAAAAAAATTAACATTTTAAATTAAAAATTTGTGTCTTCATCATTTTTGTTATACATGTACTTAAGCCAAAATAAGGGATTGAGGGTACCATTTTCTGGAACACTATACCATTTGACTATAACTCATTAGCATTTGTTTATTTTTTTGGTATTGTAATGAATGGAAAATTTATTATTTATTTTATATATTTTTTCATATAAAATTATTCCTAAATTGAATGGCCTGAAAAAGAATCTAGCATGATGAGCAAATGGCGGAAGGTATGCATTATAAAGATGACATAGAATTCCAAAGTCATTGTGGATTTGTATACTTATAATATGGATTTGAATCCTCTAAAGTTTGAATTTTACTTTAGAAAGTAAAGTGTGATCTCTCACCAATGATTTCATAGGTGGAACCAAGAATAAATATGAAAGAGAAACTATTCAAGGGTAGAAGATCACACTTTACTCTTTAAAGTGAAATTCAAACTTTAGAGGATCCAAATCCTTATAATATAGGCAATGATTTAAAGATAAATGTATTAAATACAACAAAGTAATTTAACAATCACTATTCACTTTATCCGAAAAATGATATTGAGATAAGGTTGATAATGCATTTTCATATTTGCTGACGATATTCTGAGAATACAATGTATATATGTAAAGTAAAACATAGCATTCTCATTCAACCAAAAATAAAATCAATTTCCTTTATGGCAATTTAATGAAATTTTAGCAAAGAAAATAAGGTAGAAAATAACATATTTTACTATACCAAATTTAAGTTTATACAACAAAGATACTTCATATATACTAAAAATATGCTATTAAATAAGCTGCTTTGTTGTTGCATATATATTTATATATATTGATTCACATATATTTTAATTAAATAATCAGTTATTAGAATAATTAAAATTATTATAGTAGAACAAAATTTTAATAAATAAATTAAATTTGTTTACAATAGTATAATAATTTTTTTATATAAAATATTAAGCATGTATAATATATTTATATACATAATAACTAATTAACAACTGATTTTATATATGCATATAATATAATTTTATATACAAATATGAGCAATGTTATGTTCATTTTAAATATGAGATGATCTAAATATCTCAAATGATAGGTTTTGCTCCCAAAGAGCTCTATCAATTATTGTTCAAAATTTTAGAAAAGGGGCCGAAAAGGAATCAAGAGAAAAGAAGAGAGAACGTGATCTCCTTTCCCATAACCATAATTGAGGTGAGATATGGCCGGTTGAAGAACCTTTCTTTTGTTTGTGATGAATAGAACTATTAATGTAGCTGAAATCAAGGACCAATCATTTGTGTCTTTGTGCAACTTTTTTAGATTCCCATTCATCAGCATCTCACAAATGACATAAAAATCATAATCTATACACATGCTGCATGCCTATGACTAGCATTAATGACACCCTATCACTAGATCGGTTAAGTAAATGTAGGATGTTCGAATTACACCTTGTGCATGGAGTTATTTATTGGCAAATAGTGTGGTATTTTACAACCCACAAATTAACCGGCAAGTGCACCGGGTTGTACCAAATAATACCTTACGTGAGTAAGGGTCGATCCCACGAGGATTGATGGATCAAGCAACAATAGTGTTTGATAGGATTAGTTAGGCAAACAGAAAATAGTTTTTGGAAGTTCAATATTAAAGACAGGCAAATAAATAAGTTGGGAATAAAATATTGAGAAAACAATTAAGATTTCAGAGTTATCTATTTTTCCGAATTAATTTTTCTTACTAACTATTTTAATCATGCAAGATTTAACTCATGGCAAACTATGTGTGACTAGACCCTAATTCCGTAAACCTTCCTAGTCTCATCTAAAATTCATTAACTGCCAATTCCTTGGTCAATTAATTCCAATTAGAAGGTGATGATCAATTTCTAGTTTATATGCCAAAAGAATTCTAATTATCCAAAAATAAGGGGATTATATGTCATGTATCCCGTTAAATACAAATAATTAGAAATTCAGTATAATATGTTTTCAAGCTGTTGTTCAAGTAAAGAGCTTTTCCAAGTTTTACAATAACTTAATTAGAACATGGGTCATACTTCCGTTCCACCCATATTTATAAAATAAAGAGCGAAAACAATTATTGAAATATAAATCAAAACTTGGATTAAATTAGAAAGATCAAACGAATTAATCCATACAAATAGACAGAGCTTCTAACATTAACAATGAAGGATTAGTTGCTCATGGTTCAGAGAAGAAAAATAAAGATTCTGGTAAAATGTCCCATGTTCCCATCTGATGGCATCTAAATTCCTATTTATAACTAATCCTAATAAATTTAAAATCTAATTATCTAAAATTAAAAATAATATCTTTTCCTAAAAATCAAATTTGAATTTAAATTCAAATTAATTAACAAGTCTTCAGCTGATGGGTGGGGACCACTTGATTATCCATTCTGCAGCTTCTAATCTGTGTTTTTTGGGCTGGAAACTGGGTCAAAACAGTCCGAAAATCGCTCCCAGCGTTTTTCTGTGTTTTTCTGCACGTAGCGCATGTCACGCGTACGCGTCAGTCACGCGTGCGCGTCGCTACTCGCAGTCATCTCCTTTGATTCTTGTGCTGCAGAAACTCAAAATAGCATCCATAGTGGCTAAAATATAATTAATTCTTGATTAAACTCGACAAAATCCATGCAAATTCACTAGGAAAAGATAGAAAAGATGCTCACGCATCAGCAAGCAACACATTCTTAAACGGACTTCAGATCTAGCCTATCGAGTTATGAAATACTGTGAAAAGTAAAAATAATAATAATAATAATTTTGTAGCAGTATATATTATTCTAAAGAAGGTCACAAGGCCAATTTGAACTAGAAATATCATAATCCACTTGCATGGAAGTTAGGCTAGAGAAAGGGGGGGGGGGGGGGGAACTTGCTTCATTATAATAATTAATAAGCTATTTGCCGTTTTGTCTTATAAAGACAAAACATCTCGAATTCGAAAAAGAAAAAGAAAAATGGTGTTGATAACATAAATTTATTGTACCTTTGATCATAAGGTTTAGAAGCATTGTCTCTGGGCTCGGTAAAATATGCCAAAAATCTGAAACAATAATTTAATATTTACCTTTAAGTAAATATTTAAAAACCAATAACCAATATATTTTTATATGTAAAATTCACCATAATTCTTAGATATTTTTTTTGGTTTTTTTATGGCATTTTCTCTTTCCATTAGTTAAGGACTAATTTGCCACAAACTCAGCTTCATAAAGACTAATCTAATACAAATCTAAACTCTATTTAAGGAATTGTTACTAGCTTATACATTAGCACATACACAAAACGAAACGGACGAGGGGACTAATTATTAGATCAAGCCAAGAACTTGGCTTGTTGAATCTTAGATTATATTGTCACACTAATGTTTTTGATACATAAGACAAAGACAAGGAACATTAAAAAAAATAAAAAAAATAAGGTTCTAACAGCAGAATTACCCAGGAGTTAGACAGAATCTGGAACATGGGTGTCAGAAAAAAGAATCTTATGAAAAAGCACAGTATAACAGCCTACCTATGCTTCCTTGGTGTTGGCCTAAGAATCTAGCAAATAGGTTAAGTTTAATATGATTATTAAGAGTATATCAGTGTATGCCATAACTATCACACACACAAACTGAAAAAGCCAACAATGTAGAACTTGCATTATTTCATTCATGGCTAACACAAATAATAATCTCTTAGTCTTACACACTCAATTCAACCTTCTAGGCTTCTACTACTTTAGAGAAGCTGCAGGAATCACACTTAGATTTACTAAATCAAGCCAACTGATACTTTGTAGTAGTTATTGAGATTAGGTTCTCATAACTAAATATCTTATAATGAAACCAAAAAAAGGAGTAAACTTAAATTGTAAATCTTCTCTAAATAGATTTAGGCTACTTGCGAGACTTGAGCTGAATGAACTTTTGACGAATTGAGTTTAAACTCGAAAATTAGACTCGCTTTGAGCTTGAAGTCGACCTAATATTCGTGATCCGAGCGCAAACTTTACCAGGCTCAGCTCAACTCGCTTCCACCCTTATGTATAACCCTTCAATGGCAATGGCAGGCTAGTATATGATGTTCAATGGCAGATTGAAATATCGGAGTTTAAGAAGGAATAACCATATGTTCACCATTGAAGAAAGAAAGGAAAAAAAAAACATTATCATCCTCTTATACTAATAATGTGAACAAGAATAAATTATGATCTGTTTATGTCTTGAACATAAAGATCATCAACAAACATGTGACATTGACTTGCAATGAATACATCAAAAGGCCAAAGATGCAAATACACCATCTTTCAGAAGTCTTACCTTTCTCCGACTAGATAACGGAATTTGAAACATTATGGAAATGTTTTGACTCCTGTGTCCTCTGGAAAGGAGTCATACTCTAGCCTAGAACATGTCTGGTATTATTGGAAGTGAAAATAATCCCTCTTCCATGAATTTGAACAAAACAACAATATCCCTTGGTGTCCTTTCAGGATTGGAATTCGAAAAAGAGTTCTATTGAAGACCTCAAATTTTAAGAGACTTTTCTTGTTGTTTCGGTAGGATATTATCTGGAAGAATAAGCTCTGGAGGAATCTCACGGACAACACCGAGCATTGAGTCATACTCCTCGTCCTTACGTGCATACTTCTTTCGTAACCCCTTCTCAAACTCGATTTCATCAAATGATTTCACATTTTCTGCTGCGTGCACCTGAGCGAGGTTAGTATAGTTGGTGGCTGACTGGGAGATAAAAGCTATCTCTTCATCAGTGAGCTTCCTCAGGAACTTTGCTGGATTGCCTGCCCATATCTACAAACATATGCAAGTTTATTGTTTCATATCTTCAACGACAAATATAATATCATAACATTATTTGAAACAAATCAACCAAACAAATTGGATGAACCTGTTTGAGCTTATTTTATAAGAAAAATACTTTTCTAATATAAATATATTTCTTAAACTTGTGTATAATGTTTGGATAACATTCCTAAAACACTAGAATAGAAAACAATTAGGTTTTACTTATTTTTATTTATATAAATATGCAAAGGTTGCATCCGATAAAAAAAGAAAAAAAGAAAAAAAAAGAGTACTTGTTTTAAAAGTATTTAAAGGTGCTTTTTTTCCCTTCATTTTCTTTAAGAAAAGGTATATCCAAATGCAACCATAAGAATAACTACTTCAGCTTTCTGATACTAAAATAGCTTCACAATCTAACAAACAGTGTCTTGAATTCCACATTTGAGGTCATTAAAGGTTTCCATTACCATAAATCTATGATATAGCAATTTAGATACATCTTACAGGTTAGAAGGCATTAATATTCATACTGTTCAAGGGAAACAGCTCTTCGAATTGATCAAATAGGACTTATATTTGTTGTAGAGTGCAAAAATCATGCCATTAGTTCATACTTAATAGATATAAGTGATGGTCAATAAAAGTGGAGTAGGATGCTATATTAAGGTATCATCTAGAAGAGTGAGTTAAGAACCAAACTTGTATTTTAGGTTTATTGTTTTCGGCAGTGGTGCAAACTTCGAAGAAAGATTATATATATATATATATATAGCAACCTTGAAATATAATAGGGTGAGACGTTACAATCAAAGCTGGAAAACAGAATAAGTGCATCAGGTTTCAAAAACCTCTCTAGACATATTTGCTTATTTATTCATTGCTAAAACCTCATAATTATCAAAGGCTGCTGCATACACCTCAGTGTTGATTCTTAAGGGCCTATTTATAGATTAGAAGAGGAAATACCTCTTAATAAACTTTATATATGTAAAAGAATAAGGCATAATAAGTGGCTGACAACAAATAACCCTTCAGATATTTCTAATCCATGTTACATTTTGTGATTTATTTCTAGCATAATTATCCTTACCATATCTAAATATCCATGTAAAATCCCCTAAAAATAAATAAAATGGAACACACAATTATAATTCACCCAGTTGATCCAGGTCAACGCATTGTATGTTACAAATGGTTTTTAATCCGAAACCCCAAGCATAGTCATGCTTAGCCTGAACACACATATACATACCTCTCCACTTGGAACCTTTGAATTCTGTCTCACAAGGGATCCAGCAGCAACCATTGCATGTTTCTCAACAACAACACCGTCAAGTAGTGTTGCACCCATACCAACAAAAGCCTCATCCTCAACGACGCAACCATGTAGAACAGCACTATGACCTGCCCAAAGCAAAGTTTAACACCCTTGTAAGGGTAGAATGCAGTAGCATATTCATGGTCATCCAAAAATATTACTCACCTACAGTAACTTTGTCTCCAATAATAGTAGGCAACACCTTTCCACTTAAATTTGACTTCGCAACATGCACTAAGGAGTTGTCCTGTATGTTGGTTCCGCTACCAACACTGATGCTGTTCACGTCACCTAAGTATAAAGTGAAATTCAAACATGATTGCTATGTAGATCTACAACATAGAGACTTGACAAAACCTTCAGTTTTGATTTACGTTAGATTATCAAAGTATTGCAATTTTATCATATTGCCAATAGAAGAAAGCTGGTTTATGGGAAAACTTTGTTTGAATCTATTTTTTATGAGGAGGGTAACCTCTTAGGCTCTGACTGCTAACCCAAATAGAAAACATCTTCCAAAACTTGATCTTGTTAGTTACTGAAGCATCAAGCAGTAAACAATCTAAGTACTTTTTATGTCTAATTGATCAAGTGAAAACCCTTACCTCTCAAGACACATCCATACCAAATTGATGATCCACCTCCAATTTTAACATCACCGATGACGGAAGCACTTGGGGCAACAAATGCATCCTTATCAACCAGAGGAGTCTTGTCAAATATGTTCATCAGAGTTCGATGCCTAGACACTAAACAAAAGAAGGAAGCAGATTAGTATATATATCTTATGGAATTATGCAAACCAGTAAAGACAGCACATGAATCCAGTTTTTCTATAAGTTTAATGAATAAGTATCCACTGCTACTTGTTATAAACTACATGCCATAAATTACAAAGAAAACTCTAAAAAGCAATTACTATCTTATGTTTCCTTTCCACCAGTACACGATTTTCATGTTTTGCAGTCTTAGTTATATTACAAGTACTTCTTTAGGGAGAAAAATGGTAGGCAACACAATCGGAATTCTATGCACCACAGGGTTGTCAGCAACTAAGTTACAATCTTAGCTAAGGTTATCAAATGCACTAACAGCTGCATAACATAGAGTGAAGAAGGGGAGAAAACTAAAGTGCTTAGTTGCCAGCCAGGATCACAAGTTATAGTAATCAAGCCAAAGAACCTTTCACTTTCAATCCATTTCCCAAAACTCATACAACATTAACAATCCTATGCAACCACATTCACAAAATGTAATACTATTATGATCCCCTAATTCATTCTAAGAGTCAACCATCATTTCAAATCCATAATAACAGCTAAATTCTGGCAAAAGTAACATTCCCGCCCCCCCCCCCCCCTCTCTTTTTCAAAGCATGTTATTCATTTCATTATAAAACCAGCACCATAATCATTGTCCTAACAAACTTCAAATACCAAAACAGACAAAAAATCAAACTTTATTACATTGTAGTCATTGATCCACTATGACAGGAAATGATCATAATAAAACAATGGGATCCAAAACGGGATTGAACTGAGAATGAAAAAAAAAATAAGGCGATCTAAAAGATTGAAAATTTGAAGAAATACTAACGCTGCTCTTGGAAGTAATATTTCCCTTGAAAACGGGAACCGAGGCGATCAATTGCTTGACCGGTTTCTCGAATCCAGAATCCAACAGTGTATATGGCTCTCCCAAGGGTTCCCATTTTGTCTGATTCTTCAATTTCAGTGGAAAATTAGGTTCTTTTTTTCAGATTTAGGGTTTTTGTGGAAGCTGAGGTTGAGTTATGGAAGCACTAGGAGCGAGACTGAGCTAGAAAATGGGGGAGAGTGCTTCGGTGGCATAGGGCAAAATGGATTTTGTCAAAGAAAAAATGTTTCATCATTTTTTTTTCAATTTTTCTTTCACTTACACTATTTTATATATTTTTCTTGAATTTTCTTGTGATTTACTACATCATAGTAAGGGATATTTTTTTTTCTCTCAGATAGATATTATTTTATTATTATAAAATAATAATGTTTTCATAAAATTAATGTACATAAATATTGCTTTGCGTTTAAATGGATAATTAAAGAAGTCACCAAAAAAAAAATGGATAATTAAAGAGAGAAAATAATTTTAAAACGTATTAAAAGTTAATGGCAAATAATATGTTTTATGTTTAGAACTTTAGATAGCTTTTAAAAATGTGAAATTCTAATTCTCAATAAGATAAAGAAGTTCAATTTCCTCGTTTTTCTCTGACTCACTTCAAAATGCATTTAGATTAATTAACACTTAAAATTAATATATATATATTTTTACATGTAATTACATAAAAAATACAATATAGGTTTATATGTTAATGCAATGTATATTAATTTTGACATTTTTTGCAGGACAAGTTTTGTTCTAAACTATTTTATTTTAACGAATTTAAAAGTTAGCAAGTTAAATCACGATATTAGTGTAAATAATAGTTGTTAGCAATAAAGATCATCTATCACTTTTAAAAGATAATCTTGTATATATTTTTATTGTAAAACAATTTTATATATACATTTAATTATATAATGTTATATTAATAAAAATAATTTATTTTATATTAATTACATAAATAATCATATGTCCTTTTCCCTAAATTTTTTTCATTTGTCAACGATGCCTATTTGCAAACGAGTTCATACTTATAAGTTATAACTATGCACAGCAGTTATCCTTAAATCGTAACTGAAATGATTTGTCAATTGTCAAGATTTTAGGTTCCATCACAACAATTTTCGGTTGTTTTTTATGCTAGAGTTAACTACTTTTTTTTTCACTATATACATCATCATGATAATAACGAAATTTGATAAATACATTATTATTATTATTGAAAATTTGAAAGGATAAGGAAGGAAAAGTTTCAAGTTCTGGAAGAGTGAGCAAGGGATTATAGAAGAGATAAAATTAGTGTTCATACTTCTATGCTGGTAGAATCTTTCATGAAGATTTGGAGCAGCTTTTAAAAGTTGCTTAATTAACCATGCAAAGGTTTAGCCTTTGCACAAGTACTAACAATACATTAACGTACCCATCGCTCTTGTTTTCTTCCATAAGGAACCACATTAGTCAAGGTTCTCATAAATGTGCTCTTCTTCTGTATAAACAAACTAGCCGCGAAGGTCTATATGATCCCAGCGTTGTCCCTTTGTTGTTCAAGGCTTGTGTTTCTCTTTCAATTCTTCACCACGTTAAGGCCTTGCATGCCGAGTCCGTTAAAGCTGGTTCACATTGTGATGTGTTCATTGGAACAGCATTGGTTGGAACTTATTCAAAATGTGGTCTCCTTGGGGACTCCCGCAAGGTGTTTGATACAATGCCTGACAGAAATGTTGTCACTTGGAATGCAATGATTGGTGGGTACTTGAGAGCTGGGGACAAAGAATCTGTCTCCTCAATGTTTGAGGCGATGCCGGGGAAGACTCCGGTGTCCTGGAGCCAGATGATTGACGGGTTTGCAAGGAACGGGGATACTGCTGCTGCTAGGAGGTTGTTTAATAAGGTTCTGGACGAGGCGAAGAACGTAGTGACGTGGACTGTGATGGTTGATGGGTATGCTAGGAATGGGGATATGGAAGCTGCCAGGGAGATCTTTGAACAGATGCCAATGAGGAACTGCTTTGTGTGGTCATCTATGATTTGTGGTTATTGCAAGAAGGGCAGTGTCGAGGAGGCTGGGGTGATTTTCGAGCGCGTTCCAGAACGCAACGTGGAGATTTGGAATTCAATGATTGCTGGGCATGTCCAGAATGGATTTGGTGAAAAAGCACTGCAGCTTTTTGAGGAAATGAATGGTGAAGGGTTTGAACCAGATGAATTCACTGTTGTTAGTGTTTTATCTGCATGTTCTCAGCTGGGACTCTTGGATGCCGGTAAGGAAATCCATAACATGATAAAGAAGAGAGGGATGAGGTTGAGTCCCTTTGTTGTGAGTGGATTGGTTGACATGTATGCAAAATGTGGGGACCTGGCCAATGCAAGGTTGGTATTTGAAGCATCAGAGTCCATTGAGAAGAACATCATCTGCTGGAACGCAATGATTTCAGGCTTTGCCATCAATGGAAAATTCCATGAAGTCCTTGAGTGTTTTGGCAGATTGGAGGAATCAAATATAAAGCCTGATTCAATCACCTGTCTCATTGTGCTCTCTGCTTGTGCTCATGGTGGTTTGGTAAATGAGGCTTTGGAAGTAGCAGCTAAAATGGAAAGATATGGAATTGAAATAGGAATCAGACATTATGGATGCATAGTTGACCTATTGGGAAGAGCAGGGAGGTTAAAAAAGGCTTATGACTTGATAATGAGAATGCCAATGAAACCGAATGAAGCTGTTTTTGGGGCACTGCTTGGTGCATGCCGGATTCATTCAGACGTGCAAATGGCAGAACAAGTAATGAAGTTAATCGGTGCCAGCACTGTTTCAAGTTCTGATTCTCTCAATGTGCTTCTGTTCAAGAGTAGGCAATAGGCTCTATATATTTGTCTCTTCTAGTTGTCTGAATCCCAGTGTTCTATTTTACATTTCCCCCCTAATATGACTGATGTTACATAGTGAATGGGATTGTAGAGTTTTCACAAATACATTCATTTAGGGTCTGTTTGCTTCAGGGAAATCGGTGCTAAGAAATAACTTCTCATGTGTTTGGATAAATTGTTTAAATAATTAAGCTGCAAAAAAAAAAAATCCAGTTTCATATTTTTAATAAATTTGAAAAGAGTGACTTGTGAGAAAATCTGTTTAGCTTTTCAATCATATAAAAAAGATATAAGTTCATAATCACTCATTTCCTACCCTAAAGCTGTAACAAATGCACTTTCATAGTGTATGAAATGCTATAAATCTTATCTATGCCTTTTCTGAATTGATGAATTCTGGTAAGATTTGAATTTTCTGTGTGTATAAGCTACCTTGCATAATTACGTCAAATATCTTAATTAGCAAACAATAATCTGACGGTGCAGATTTCTTTGTTGATAATGGAAATGATATTCCTGAGGACAATGTCAGTAGGATCAGACTTCATAGGCCTTTGCATGAGCAAGATAATGAAGATTTTGAAGCTTTAGAAAGACACATCTAGGAAAGATATGCAAGGCGTGTGGAATCTTTTGATGAAGAGGCTACAGATGTAGACCAGCAAGCTCTTTTGCCATCTGTTAGAGATCCAAAGCTGTGGATGGTGAAATGTATGGTATGACCCAACCGATTTTGTGATAATCTTTTGCAAAGATATAGAAGCATGTTATATATTCTTCTGTTGATGTTCATTAGATTGGTCGTGAGCGAGAGACAGCTGTTTGCCTTATGCAAAAGTATATAGATAAGGGGGCTGAATTGCAAATCAGGTCAGCTATTGCCCTTGATCATCTTAAAAACTATATTTATGTGGAAGCAGATAAAGAGGCCCACGTGAGAGAGGCAATGTCATGTGAAACATGTTTTAATTACTGATCATGTGTATCGTTATCAACAATATTCTGTACATTTTTCATAGTTTTCATATTTTTTAGGCTATTAAGGGTTTAAGGAACATATATGGGGCGTCAAAAATAACACTAGTTCCAATAAGAGAAATGACGGATGTGCTGTCAGTTGAAAGCAAAGCAATTGATCTTGCCAGAGATACTTGGGTCAGAATGAAGATTGGCACATATAAAGGGGACCTTGCCAAGGTATTTATCATATTCTAGGCAAATTATTCATACTACCGTTTTGGCTGCGATATTCACTATCAAACTATATCTTCTGTAGGTAGTTGATGTTGATAATGTGAGGCAGAGGGTTACGGTGAAACTGATTCCAAGGATAGACTTGCAGGCGCTTGCAAATAAACTGGTATGAAATGCTTAAATGTCTTATTAAATTCTTAGCTTCCATATTGGAGTCGTACCAACTTGAGTCTCTTGTTGTGAAAATGATGTATCATGCAGGAAGGTAGAGAAGTTGTGAAAAAGAAGGCGTTTGTCCCTCCTCCTCGTTTTTTAAATGTTGATGAAGCTAGGTAACTCGTGATTATCTCCTCTATAAGTGAATGTCTTCTGTTTCCTGGGAATTTTCTCCTTCCTAGTCTTATAGATGTTCAATCTGGAGAGTAAATAAGTCAGGGTAGTCCAATAACTAGTCAGAAATGACAAAGTGAATAGCAAAATCTATTCACAAAACCATTGGGAAAAAAAATAGCTTTAATAGATCATCCATAGGCATGCTTTGTTGATAGGACATGATATCATTGACTGATCCATGTGTCCAATCCCTTCTCATTGTACTAGGTTTGATAGTGGTGGTTGTTCCTGTTCTTCTTCCTGGTCTGATAGACTGTGTGTTTTATACAGGGAACTGCATATTCGTGTCGAGCATAGACGTGATGCCTATGGGGAAAGATTTGATGCAATTGGAGGAATGATGTTTAAGGATGGATTCTTATACAAAACTGTATCAATAAAATCCATTAATGCTCTAAACGTCAAACCTACTTTGAATGAAC
Organism: Arachis hypogaea; assembly: GCF_003086295.3. Taxonomy (NCBI): domain Eukaryota; kingdom Viridiplantae; phylum Streptophyta; class Magnoliopsida; order Fabales; family Fabaceae; genus Arachis; species Arachis hypogaea. The sequence goes on along the minus strand of NC_092041.1, from coordinate 118,760,383 downwards.
TTGAAAATTTTCGAAAACCTGGTGAGAGTGGTGACAGCGATGTAGCAAGTCTGTCAACTTTGTTCGCTAACAGAAAGAAAGGCCATTTTATGAAAGGTGATGCTGTAATTGTTGTGAAGGGTGATTTGAATAAGTTGAAGGGGTGGGTGGAGAAAGTAGATGAAGATAATGTTCATATAAGACCAGAATTGAAGGGTCTTCCTGTAAGTATAAATTTTTAATTGGCTAGTTTCTTTCCGAAATGTGCTTTTTTTCCCCAAGGTTTTGTAATGAATTATTTCCATGATGATTTAGTTACCTTTTATTCCACCAGAAAACCCTTGCTGTAAATGAAAGGGAACTTTGTAAATATTTTGAACCTGGAAACCACGTTAAGGTTGTTACTGGTGCTCAAGAGGGTGCTACCGGCATGGTTGTGAAGGTGGAACAGCATGTATTGATTCTATTATCCAACCAACAAAAGAACATGTGAGCTCAATGGTCCCTACATAAAGTTGATCTAGGGTTTGTGAATTTTTGCTTTTATATGTAGCGCAAAAGTGACATGGAAATGTCCTCTCTTCAGATCCGTGTGTTTGCAGATGATTTTGTGGAGAGTTCTGAAGTGACCACTGGAATTACAAAAATTGGGGACTATGAACTTCGTGATCTTGTATTGTTAGAGTAAGTCGTTTGTTGATCTTGAGATTATCTTAAATTCTTGCCTGTATATCATGGTTCACACTTCTCTCACTTTTAACTATGCATGTGCAGTAATATGGACTTTGGTGTAATAATTCGTGTAGAAAGCGAGGCATTTCAGGTTACTTTCTTACTTTGAGCCAATACTTCAGTACCTTTTTTATTCATTTTTAAAATGAATTTTTTATTATTATATTAACATCATCATGTGATACATTTTTATAGGTTCTTAAGGGGACTGCAGACAGGCCTGAAGTTGCACTTGTTAAATTAAGAGAGATTAAATGTAAGATAGAGAAGAAAATAAATGCGCAGGATAACGCTATGAATACAGTCTCAGTAAAGGATGTTGTGCGAGTTGTTGAAGGTCCTTGCCATGTAAGATTCTATAACTTATGCCTTATTTCTTTCTTTAGAGTTCTTGTTCAGATGATCAGCTTTCTTGATTCTTTTGAAGGGAAAATCTGGTCCTGTGGAGCACATATATAGGGGGTTCTTGTTCATCTATGATCGCCATCATCTTGAACATGCAGGCTTTATATGTGCTAGGGCTTGCTCGTGTTTGGTCGTTGGAGGTTCACGTTCGAGTGGTGACAGAAACGTAGCCAGTTCTTCATCCTTTATTTATTTTAATTTTTAATTTTTAAATTATGCATTTTGGTTTTTTAGTTTGATTCATGCAAATATGTCTTGGTTAAGTTGTTCCATGTCTTCTCAGGGTGATGCCTACTCGAGATTCCGTGGCCTTAGAACTCCACCTCGTATTCCCCAGTCCCCGAGAAGGTTTTCACGAGGAGGGCCTCCAATTGATTGTATGTTAAATCTTTTTTAATTTTCAGATGTACTGGAATATTGAGTTAAAGTACCATTTTGATGCTTCTTTTGACGAGAGAGATTTGATGTTGATTTCTTTTAATGTGATTTAGCTTGAGGAAGGCACAGGGGTGGAACAGGACACGATGGTTTGGCTGGTGCAACGGTCAAAGTACGCCAGGGTGCTTATAAAGGTTATTGTGGACGTGTAATAGAAGTTAAAGGCACAACAGTTCGGGTTGAATTGGAGTCCCAAATGAAGGTTGTGACGGGTAGGTTGCCTAGTCTTTTTTGAAAACACCTGCAATGCTTGTATTTTTATGCGGTGTGTTTCTCTAACTTATCTGACTTGTGTTTGCTGCAGTTGATCGCAACCATATATCGGATAATGTAGCTGTAACCCCACAGCGGTAAGTTGCATGCATGTATTCTTAAACAATTTCTTAACTGCATTCAACAGAGGATACTTACCCATTTGACCATGTCTTTAACCAGTGAAACTCGATATTCGATTGGATGTGAAACCCCAATGCATCCTTCTCGAACTCCCCTACATCCATATATGACCCCTATGAGAGATCCTGGAGGTTTGTTTAATCTATTTTATGACACTAGAGGCATTCGTATTTGATTAACTGATTAACATAACTGCTAATAATGTTCACTGAACTGCTATTTGTAGCAACTCCTATACATGATGGAATGAGGACACCAAGGCGTGACCGGGCATGGAATCCTTATACCCCAATGAGTCCAACAAGGTTTGCATTATTGTCATCCTTCCGATGTGACATAGTGTATATTGCTTTTTTTGTAATTTGTCCATTCCTATTTTATTCTGAATATATATATTATCGTTAACCTTTATGCAAGTCTCGTGATATCTCTTATGCTAAAGAGTGGTTGGAAAGCTTTGCTCTTCTGACATGTTTGGGCATCCAGTTATAGGTTTAAAGAAATGGGGGAATTATTTGCAAAATCAAAGGGGGAAAATGATGGCCCATTTCTCTCTCCTATTGTTGTGTCTTCCATTGCCAGCTGATACCTGCCTCCTGTTATGTTTTTTCTCCCTATCAACAACCCTGTTAAATGACCTACATTTCCCCAACTTCTCGTCAATCTTTACTTGAGGCTTGTTACATGCCATCTTCCAACAAGCTCAGCACTCCTCCCTCTTATTTACAGACTATGGGCTTATTGGTTTGGCATGTGTTATTTGATGGATTGCTTCTTTTATCTAGGTTCTTCAATTTTGTAATATATTTCAATGTCCAAAACATAAAACTATAGTTTAAGAGGGTTATAAGAAGCACTTCTAGTTTATAGTGACTGTTAAGTACTTTCGAGTTACATGTGGGTTTCATTATTATATTTGTTGTAAGGTGTATGTGATATATGTATTATGCATTCTGATGGTGAAAACTAATCAGGGACTGGGAAGATGGAAATCCAGGCTCATGGGGAACCGGCCCACAGTCCCAGGTCAAAACAGTTCCTTAACTTTTAATATGCCTTGGAATTTGTATGGCATGAACAAAAAATCTTATTTTCTCTTTTTGCTTTGATGTTTTCAGGCAGGAAGCTCACCTTCACGGCTATATGAATCCCCCACTCCTGGTGCTGGTTGGGGTAGCACTCCTGGCGGAAACTATAATGAGGCTGGAACACCGCATGACTCATATGATTGTGCTTTTTTACTTTTTTCCATGATATCAAATATTTAGTATTTTAATACTAATATCCCATCTTGGGTGGCAGCCTATGACCCCAAATTCCGCTGTGTATCTTCCTAGCACCCCTGGAGGACCACCCATGACTCCAGGAACTGGTGGTCTGGACATGATGTCCCCAGTTTTAGGTAGCTATCTGTTCTGTAATTAACATATTGCACATAGATTTACTCTGTGTTGGTGTTATTACACGCATCTATGGTATACCAAATTCTCATTAAGTCATCATACTTTAGGCGGCAAGTAATGATTATTAACAAACATGCTCTCTGTAGTGGACTAGTGACTGGCTGGAATGTAGATTCATTCATGTGATTGATATTTTTTGTCACTTATTTGGTTAACTTATCAGTAAGATTTCAATTGGTAGTGTGTATCTTTGTCAGGTTGTTAATTTGATGGTTTGATTTTGTTGTAGGTGGGGACAATGAGGGGGCATGGTTTATGCCAGACATATTAGTTAATGTACACAGGCCAGGTGAAGAATCTATTGGAGTTATAAGAGATGTTCTTCCGGTATGTGATCCTAGAAGCTTTGGTTTTATACACGTTTTTGTTTGTTGCTTTCGAATTTGTATACATGGTTTTTCAAGCCGACCTTTGTATTTGACCGATTATTGTTTTGAATTTTAGTTATGTGTGCGGTATTTAACCTTCCTAGTTAATGGAACTGTATTCATTTGGCCTGATTATACTGTTAATGGACATTGTAATTATGCGTTTGTTCAGGATGGGTCTTGCAAGGTAGAGCTTGGCTCAAGTGGAAATGGTGAAACGATAACTGCCCTTCCCAATGAAATGGAGGCCGTGGTGCCAAGGAAATCAGACAATAAAGATAATGGGTGGAGCATTGATGGTGTCTACAGGCAAGTTGATTGGTGTTGATGGTACTGATGGTATTGTAAAGGTAGATGACACGTTGGAAGTCAAGATTTTAGACCTAGTTATTTTGGCTAAATTAGCTCAACCATGATTAGGCTTTGTCTTAGAAAAAAAATTTACTTAAATGCACAAGCTTTTCGTCCTTCGTACGTCTCTTATGCTCTCCTTCGTTTTTGTCCTTCCGAAGTTGGTTAATTTAAGTTTTGCTGCATATTATTAGTAATACACTCTCTTTTGTCCCAATGGAATTTTCTTAAGTTTCAAAGAACAGGGATAGTGAACACATGAAACATTCATCCACTACAGGCGAAGTCTCTGGTATAAAAGGTGTTGCGCTTTCTACATGTGTAGACATGGCGTGATTTGGGTAGATATGATATATTGCACTATTGGTCTCCTCTCATATTTGAGTCCGCTACTAACATGATGTCATATAAAAATGTTGTTAGCTTCACGGACTAAAATGAGAAAAAACTGGTGAAGAGATTAGTTTGGTGTATCTACATTTAATTTTGGGGACTAAAATGAGTCTCTTAATGCAAATTGAAGGACTAATTTAGTGTATCTACAATAATGACATAGCAGATTACATGTGGACGAATAACGTTGCGACACGTGGCACAAATTAACACATGGTCAAATAGTATTGTGACATGTGGCACAACTATCCACATCAGTATGTCATTATCACTAGTCAATCTATCATCATATCATTACACGTGGTCAAACTATAGAGTGATATGTGTCACTAACAGTTCATGTCATCACACTGTTAATGAAAAATAGGTCAAGAACTAACGTGCCAATGTGGTACATTTTTGTTGATCTCAAGAACATAATTGTGCAATTGGAATTTCAGAAACCATCTTAATGCACAACACCAATCTCATGGATTATTTTAGGGTTTAACTCGTTAGTATACAGAAAATGAAATGCATGAATATATAATTATATAAATTTTAGAAAGTATCAATAATTTGTTATAGGGTGTAGATATTTCAAAATTTATACATAAATCTATATAGTGTACAAATGTATGTGAAAATTGATTACTATCATAAATTCCTATAATTCCTATAATGTGTAGATATTTATGTAAAAAAAATGAATACTATATAAACTGCTAGAGGATATATTTTATGTGTTTTATTTTATTTTTCGTTCCACTATCTTATAATATCTCGTTGATTTAATATCTATGTATCATTTTATGATTTTTTTATTAAAATAAATAGACTAAAAAATTTTTAATCATTTAAATTGAATTATTTACGATAAGAATTTAATTTGGGTTTAGAAACTATCATTATTATTATATTATTATACTAAATGAGAAAAGAGTGCATAATAATATTTTGTAATTATTTTTATATTTTAAGTATTTTATATTTTAAAATTAAAACAAATATGTATATAAATTTTTTAATACATTAAAATTTTATTGCACAATAATTAATGTTACAAAATATTTTTTTGTATGTATTTATATTTTTTTTATTTAAAAGCAAAAGTCTAAACTTGTCTTTTTCTTTTAAATTTTAGATTGATTTTTTTAAATTATATTTTTAAGTTCACTAATGTTTAGTCCGTTAATAAACTTCTCATGTTTCTTTATTTCAATGTTCACTATCATAGCAAATTGAGTCCCACTAATTTTTTCTAATCATTTCAAAAGTTAAAAAATTTCAACAAAATTAGGCACAACTTTATCTCACACTAATTAACTACCGTTAATATCTTGTCCAAAAAAAACTACCATTAATAAATATTTTTTTATCTATATTTTTTCTCAGTTCTTATATTCATTATCATATAAAATGATACTTTAACTTTTATAACCATTTCTAACTGAATACAATAAAAAATATATACATAAAATTAAATTATTTTAAGATTTATTTATTTTTATGATATTTAAATTAGAACATATTAAATAAATTATTTATTAATAGGAATAAATTTTGCATATCATATTTGTTAATTTATTTTAAATACATATTTCAAAAGCATTAGAGAAACTAATAAGATAAAGTATATTGTTTATCCTAAAATTTACTAAAAATTTTAAAAATATTCCCAAATTTTGATTTATTTCAACTTTGTTTATCAAATTTTCAATTTGCATCAATTTTACCTTAATTACTAATTTTTTGATAATTAATATTTTTCTTTTCAAATATACCCCTCCCTTAATTAATGTATATTGCTAATAATACACTACTCGGTATATTATTTGCTGTGAATTTACTAACAAGGTATAGTTTCTCTCTAATTAGAAGACATTGGAATAGAATTAAACAAATCTTTTGATATCTTCATGGAATACTTGATATGAGATTGTTTTATCCATATAAATCCAAGTCACAATTAGTTGGCTATGCAGATGCTGTATACTTGTCTGATCCACACAAAGGGAGATCTTAGACAGGATACATGTTCGCATATGGTGGTATAGCTATATCATGGAGGTCCACAAAGCAGACAATTGCAGCAACATCCTCTAATCATGCTGAAATACTAGTGATACATTAAACTAGTCGCGAGTGTTTTTGTCTTAGGAATTTGATCCAATATATTATGTCATCATGTGGACTGATTGATCATAAGATAGCTCTAACTGTCCTGTTTGAAAATAATACAACATGCATTGTTCAACTTAAAGGTGGATACATTAAATGTGATAGAACAAAGCATATCTCTCTCAAATTCTTCTTCTCTCATGATCTTCAAAATCAAGGGACAATTGATATCCAACAGATCCGCTCAAGTCATAATTTGACAGATTTATTCACAAAGTCACTCCCAAAATCATCCTTTGAAAGATTGGTACATGAGATTGGGATGCGCCGATTTCGAGATATTTAATAATATCGACAATATGGGGAGACTATACTCCTTTTCCTTAGTTTGATTTTTTTCCATTGGATTTTTCTTGACAAGATTTTTAATGAGGCAGTTTCTATCACAAAGGATATTGTATTTTTTTTCCTTCACTAAAATTTTTTCTATTTAATTTTTCTTTAATAAAGTTTTAACGAGGCATATTCCTAAATAGTCATTCAAAGGAGAATGTTGAGATAAGTATGATGACGTGGATGCTCATTTAATGAACGGTTCACTCTTTCCACATATGAGAATTCACTTTCTCAAAATAAAATAAAATTAATGAAACTAAATAACAATATTCTTGTACGCCTATAAATAAGTATGATCTGATACAAAAGAAATACACATTACAATCAATAATAATCTTCTCACTCTTTATCTCTGTTCCTGGATCTTTTGAACTATAATATATTACTAATATATAAATTACTTATATTATAGTAAGATAATTATATTAATAAATATCAAAATTTTATTATTTTATTTATATTTTCTTATTTTATATTATATTTTATTTATTTATTTATTTCACAACAGAATTTTCATTAAATGAAAAAAATTAGTCCACAATAGACTACAAACAAAGGGTATTTTGGACTATGCCAATACAAATAGAAATATCATAAAACAACAAAAGGAAAGTGAAAAAAGTAAAGGTAAATTAAACATGGTTGAGAAATTCCCGCTTCAGGTAAGGGATGACATTCCTCGGTCATTCGACAAGCTTGTTCAATAATTTCCAGTGGTGTCCGACGGCGATTCGCAAAGAACACTTTATTTTTTGTTCTTCAGATGTATTAGATAAGAGTATTTATAGATCGGATTTAATTTGTAAATTTGTTATATCAATTTAAAAATTATCGATATGGATCTAATCTGCAATAATAGAATCAGATTATGAAGTGCTATATATATAAGTCTTTTTGACTTACAAGTCTTACAAATTACTAGACCTTTTAATGCGTTATTCAACGTTTCCTGTTTCTAAAGCGCTACACTTAGAACGGTTCTTCTTCTTCTTCTTCCTCTTCCTCTTCTTCCTCTTCCTCTTCCTCTTCCTCTTCCTCTTCCTCTTCCTCGTTTTTTTTTTTCGATTTTCATGGTTTCTGAAATCAAGTTTTGAAATCGTTTTGAAGAAGAAGAAGCAGCAGAAGATGAGGAGAAAGAGAAAGAGTTCTGAATTATGCAACGAATTTTGGGTGTATTTCTTAAATACTTTGGGTGTATTTTTCGTAATCCTTTGGTGTATTCTGTAATCCTTTTGAAGATAATGGAACTTCAGAAATACACCCAAACGATTACAGAAGTACACCCAAAATGATTACAGAAATACACCCAAAGGATTACAGAAATATACCCAAATGGTAACAGGAATTCACCCAAATGATTATAGAAAATACACCCAAAGGATTACAGAAAATACACCCAAAGGATTTAAAGAAATACACCCAAAATTCGTTAAAATACATCTTATGCATAATTCAGAACTCTTTCTCTTTCTCCTTCTCATCTTCTACTGCTTCTTCTTCTTCAAAAACGATTTCACCATGAAAAATTGAAAAAAAAAATAAAACAGAGAGAAAAGAATGTAAATGAAGAAGAAGAGGAAGACGATGAAGAAGAACATGCAAAAACGAAAGAAAAGGAGAAGAAGAAGAGTAAGAGGAAGAAGAACGTGCAGCAAGAAGAAGAAGAAGGAGAAAGAAGAAACGAAAGAAAAGGAGAAGGAGAAGACGAAGAGGAAGAAGAATGGTTGGAAGCGTGTTTTGAGCGTTAGTTTTAATTGAACTTGTAAGGTTTACAAGCCTTAATCGCTTGTATGCGAAGAATTACTCTTTTATTTAAGTATTTGTATATCTGATTTGCATATTTGTGGACCCACAAAAATAAATAAATAAATATCTTTTATGTTTTATTTTAACTAATAATAATTATTTATATTGTATTATTTTATTTTATTATTTAAAAAAAATATATTTAATATTATTAAAAAAACATGTTTAAAAAAATAAAAAAAATTATTGATATTTTTTAATAAAAAATATTTTTTAAAAATATTTTTATATTTTATGAATATATTTTATATTCAACTCAATCTCCAAATATACGGATTAGATTGAATCTAAAACTAAAAATGATAAATATTGGATCCAATCTGATCTGATAATTTTAATACTCAATCTCCTGCGGATGATGTTTGTAACAGCCTTGCACACTACTGTTTAATGATTCCATCAAATTTAGCCAATCTCACTGTAGGGTTACATAGAATTTTTTTTTTTAATCAAAGATTAGAAAATTCGAATTCGCAAATTTTAAATAAATATAGGAAGTGTTCATACCCTGGCCCAATATAAAGGCCCAGGTCCAACTAAAAGGCCTAATCTAAAGGATTAGAGCCTAGCTAAGTACCGGCCTTCACATAAGAAGTCGGTATCAACCACGACTTGGTCAGAAGAGGTCGGATGCGAGATTAGCTGGCAGATAAACACTCATTCAAATGAGTAACCGCCCCTAAAATCTCTCTAACCGTCTCATAAAGCCATATCTTAACCTCCCCAAGATAATAGGGACGGTTACCACCCTAAAGATATGGCACTACACCAACGGTGGTTATTGGCTCGCCTCTATAAATACCCTGACACCCCTTCAGGTATCTCTAAGTCCAATACTCTCTAAGACCTACTTACACTCTTGCTAACTTAGGCATCGGAGTGTCTTTGCAGGTACCACCCCCCATTCACACGCGAGCACAAGTCGGACGGAGCCTCCCGAGTTGCGGACCTTTCCGGAGTTCTCCTCCATCATACACTTGGGCCGCCAAACGCCATCCTTATTATTAATCTCCGGTTACCTACCGTAACATTGGCGCCGTTGCCGGGGACCCGAGAGATCACTCAACGATGGCGGATAGATCCCACGAAGAAGGCCATGTGGAAACAGATTCTGAACAAGAGAATCTAGACATGGGCAATGGCAATGAAGACAATGATCAACACAGAGAGGGCACCTCCGGAGTAAAGAATCCGAAGGTAAATTCCTCAGATGGACGTGAATCAGAAAAGGGCGGACCACCTCATGTAACTGAACTAATGGGATTGGTCCATAGCCGCTTGGAGCAATTGGAACAAGAGCGGGAGAGGCAAAAGGAAACCGAAAGGTACCTTAAAGAGGAGATGGAACGGCGGAAAGAGTTAGAAAGAAAACTCTTGCAGCTAGAATCCTCCCTCAAGAACTCCCGCGATGAAAGAGAAAACCAACTCCCAGGCGGAGAAGATCCCTTCAGCGAGGACATAATGAGGGCAAAAGTTCCAAGGAACTTCAAAAGCCCTGATATGGACCTCTATGATGGAACTACGGATCCAAAGCATCATCTTAGCAACTTCAAAAGTCGGATGTATCTAGCGGATGCCTCCGACGCTACGAGATGCAAGGCTTTCCCGACCACTTTATCAAAAGCAGCGATGAAGTGGTTCGATAGCCTCCCCCCGAGATCCATCACTAGTTTTGAAGACCTCTCGAGGAAATTCTTGATGAGGTTCTCAATCCAAAAGGATAAAGTAAAACATGCACCGAGCCTCCTGGGAATAAAACAGGAGGTCGGAGAATCTTTACGAGCCTATATGGAAAGGTTCAATAAGGCATGTTTAGAGATTCAAGATCTGCCGACGGAGGCAGTAATAATGGGGTTAGTCAATGGACTTAGAGAAGGTCCCTTCTCACAGTCCATATCTAAAAGACACCCCGTTTCCCTAAGTGATGTACAAGAAAGGGCCGAAAAGTACATCAATATGGAAGAGAATGCAAGATTAAGAGACTTGAGTTCGCGGCCTGGACCTACTTCCTCCTCTAGGGAAAGAGAAAGGGAAGTCAGAAAAAAGGAAGAACCCGGTCTCGAAAGGCCCAGAAAATATCACTCTTATACTCCTCTAAAGACTTCTATAGTGGATGTATACAGAGAGATTTGCAACACTGAAAGGCTGCCACCCCCAAGACCTATTAAAAATAAAAAAGGGGGAAGTCGCAGTGAGTATTGCGAGTACCATAAAATATATGGTCACTCCACCAACGACTGTTACGACCTCAAGAATGTGATAGAAAAGCTGGCTAGAGAAGGTCGGCTTGACAGATATCTCATGGAGAGGTCGGACGCCCATGGAAAGAGAAAGCGAGATGATATGGACAGAAGAGATCCTCCACCACAGACCCCTGAGAGACACATCCACATGATCTCAGGAGGATTTGCGGGAGGTGGAATCACCAAATCTTCTCGCAAAAGACATCTCAAAAGAGTCTTTCAGGTTGGGGATAAGACACCCGACCTCCCCACTATATCATTCACAAAAGAGGATGGGCAAGGGATAATCCCCGGGCAGCCCTCTCCAGATTTTTGGCAGGATCGGCACTAAAATCCCTTCCACTGTTCTCCCTATTAAGGAAGGGATGCCAGTTCGAATGGACTCCGGAATGTGAGGAGGTGTTCCAAGAGTTCAAAAGCTTCTTAAGCCAACCTCCTATCTTAACCCGACCGGAACCGGGAAAAGACCTCGTCCTATACCTATCCGTCGCAAACAGAGCTGTCGCATCAGCCCTGATTAGAGAAGACGAGGTCGGGCAACACCCGGTCTATTTCACCAGTAAGGTTCTACAAGGTCCGGAGCTAAGGTACCACAAACTAGAGAAGTTTGCTTACTCCTTAGTGATAGCCTCAAGAAGGCTACGACCTTACTTCCAGGCTCACACAATAAGGGTCCGTACGAACCAGCCCATGAAGCAAATCCTTCAAAAGACGGATGTTGCAGGGAGAATGGTTCAATGGGCGATAGAGCTTTCTGAGTTCGATTTGAGATACGAAACTCGGACTGCAATTAAAGCCCAGTGCCTCGCCAACTTCATTGCAGAATGCGCAGGTGAGCAAGAGGAAAAACCGACTACATGGGAACTCTATGTAGACGGATCCTCCAACAAAACAGGGAGCGGCGCAGGCATAATATTGGTAGATGGAAAAGGAACCCAGATAGAGGTTTCCTTAAAATTTGAATTTCCGGCTTCAAACAATCAGGCAGAATATGAAGCCTTGATTGCAGGATTAAAGTTAGCAGAAGAAGTTGGCGCCACAAAGGTAACGATCTACAGCGACTCACAAGTGGTGACTTCCCAAATAAATGGGGAATATCAGGCAAAGGACCCCAATATGAAGAAATACTTGGAAAAAACCTTGGAACACCTAGGGCGCTTTGCGGAAACCGAGGTCAAACATATAACTCGGGATCTAAATAGCAGAGCTGACGCCCTATCCAAGTTAGCAAGTACCAAACCCGGAGGGAACAACAGAAGCCTGATTCAAGAAACCCTCCAAGAGCCCTCGGTATCAAAAGCAGAAGATGAACGAGAGGTACTTGAAGTAGTCGGCCTAAACCTCGGATGGATGAATCCCTTAGTCGAATACCTAAAATTCGACATCCTCCCTAAAGGGGAGAAAGAAGCTAAAAAGATCCGAAGGGAAGCACAACATTATACTTTGGTGAGAAATGTCCTTTACAGAAGAGGGATATCAACACCATTGCTGAAGTGCGTACCGACCTCAAGAACCACCGAGGTCTTGGAGGAAGTACATAGTGGGATTTGCGGAAACCATCTCGGAGCAAGGTCGCTGGCCAGAAAAGTAATCCGAGCAGGATTCTACTGGCCGACCTTGCAGAAAGATGCAACAGACTTTGTGAAAAAATGCCAGCCATGCCAGATGCATGCAAATTTCCACGTGGCTCCACCAGAAGAGCTCATTAGTATAACTTCCCCCTGGCCTTTCGCAAAATGGGGGATGGATCTGTTAGGTCCTTTTCCCCAAGCACCAGGGCAAGTTAAATACTTAATCGTGGGAATAGATTACTTCACAAAGTGGATAGAAGCAGAACCGTTAGCCACTATCACCGCTCAAAGAAGTCGCAGGTTCCTCTACAAAAACATCATCACAAGGTATGGGATACCTTATTCCATCACCACAGATAATGGAACCCAATTCACCGACGCCACCTTCAGAAACCTGGTAGCCAGTATGAAAATCAAACATCAATTCACCTCGGTAGAGCACCCACAAGCCAATGGGCAAGCCGAGGCAGCTAACAAGGTCATACTGGCAGGTTTGAAGAAAAGATTACAGGAAGCGAAGGGAGCTTGGGCTGAAGAGCTCCCTCAAGTGCTGTGGGCTTATAGGACAACACCCCAATCCGCCACAGGAGAAACACCCTTCCGACTGGTATACGGCGTAGAAGCCATGATTCCTATAGAAATCAGTGAGCAAAGCCCAAGGGTAATTCTTCATGATGAGGTCGGAAATGTACAGGGGCACAAAGAGGAGCTCGACTTGCTCCCCGAAGTCCGAGAGAACGCCCGGATAAGAGAAGCGGCATTAAAGCAAAGGATGACTACCAGATACAACAAGAAAGTCATTCGAAGAACATTTGCCGTAGATGACTTGGTCCTAATCAGAAACAACATTAGAGTCAACAAGTCAGGAGGTGGAAAGCTCGCCGCAAATTGGAAAGGGCCATACAAAATCAAGGAAGTGTTAGGGAAAGGTTATTATAAAGTAACCGACCTGGATAGCACTGAGTTACCAAGGTCGTGGCATGCATGTAATATGAAAAGGTACTACAGCTAGAAGCGAACTCTACTCCCTGATGTACTCTTTTCCCAGCTTCATGATTTTTTCCCAAAAAAGGGTTTTTTCTGGAGAGGGGTTTTTAACGAGGCATCATAGTAGAGGCTAAGGGAAAATACACTGTCAAGACCCTTAGTAGCAAAAAGGTACCTTCCCGATTAATAAAGATCTTTATTATCACTATATTTCTCTTAAAATATCCTCCTTTATTTCTTATAAGTCTTTCTACGAAACGCGCCGACTTAAGCTCGACAAAGCGTGAAAATCCCATGAATCGACCTAACATGGTCGTCAGGATAAAACGACGAGGTACAAGTCGGTGTAAAGAGGTTATACAAGTTGATCGTATTAAACTCGGAAACTATCCGACTCTTAAGTCGAAAGGAAATCCGAGTAAAACAAACTCGAAAGAGCTCCGAGTAAAAGAAAACCGAGCTCCGAGTAGATGAAAAACGCATCACAAAAATAACCTAAGTCATAAAAGCTCACTAAAGCAAAGTTGAGTATAAAGGATAACAAAAGAGATATGAAAACCTGAAAAGTTTAAAGTTTGCATACAAGTCTTTGCACGAAAAAGGCTCGAGAAAACAATGCAAGCTAACAAAAGGGTTTTCCGAAAAAGATCAAACATATTCAAAACGGAAAAGCATGTACACGCGCAAAGTAACTTAAACCCTTATCCAAAAAGGGGCACCTACTTTGATTAGAAAACCCTTATCCAAAAAAGGGCATTTATTTTGTTTAAAACCCTTATCCAAAAAAGGGCACCAAACAGAATATTTTGTTTACGGCCTTAAAAGGCCAGAAGGAAATTGTTCACAACCACCAACAAATAAATAAGTTCAAAAAAGGGGGGGACCCACAGGCCGGGCCCCCATATAGCCATAAAAATAAAAAGTCATTTTTTGGACGGAGTAGAGGAATCACCACCACCAGGAGGGACACCACCAGGACCGGGAGGAGGAGCCAAAGAGGAAGTCGGGGAAAGGATTGAAGAACCCGGAGCATCTCTGGGACGAGGAGGAGACTCTAAAATCCTCTGCCCCCGAGTCTTTAGGTCTGACTCGGAAATGACCTCGGGGACAGGAGGGTCAACAATAGCGCCGTCGATAACTACCTTGTCAGGATGTAAAGGAGAAAGGTCCAAGTCGGGAGCAATAACTCTGACTTGTTCCAAGAAAATTCTCCAAGACTCCTCGGCGCCCTCGGCGATAGAATCCTCCAACTCGGCATATGCGCTCCGGGAATTCAGCAAGTCCTTCCTCACAGCAACAATATCTTGAAACAAACTGTGGTAGCTCTCTTGCGCTGTTTTCCTCAAATTTGCCTCCAAGGTGCATTGAGCCCGCAGCTTACCCTCCTCCTCCCTAAGGTGATCCCTCTCCTTCCTCAGTCTATCTCTCTCCTCCTTCAACTCTTTTTCATGTTTTTCATAAATAAGAAGTCTCCCCTCCAGCTCCTCAACCTTCGAGGATGCCCCCAAAGAGCTGAGGGGAGCCTTCTCAAAAATGTCCAAGAGTTTGCTACAAACACCCGCTGTCCTAAAACTCTCCTCAGCCATGGCGGTAAGGTGGTTTCGAACAGAAACATCATCCATACTTATAAAAGGATAGATGTTCTTTCGAACGAATGTCAAAGCATCCGCCTTAACCCCGCCATCAAAAGAAGAAGAGCCAGACTCTGAAGTCTTGCGCTTCTTCTTCTCGGGCTCAGAGAGAGTTTGGGCAAAAGGGGGTGGTCGGGGCAAACTCGAGGAAGAAATGACAAGAGGTTGAGAGGGAGTAACTACATTCTTAGGAGGAGGAGGAGGTGGCGGAGAGATGACCGTCTTGGCCCTAGCCCGGGACTTCGCCTTAGCCTCCTGGACCCTTTGGTAGGCCTCCTGAGCGTTCTTTTTTGCCATATCTATAAAAGAAACAGCCAAGTTACAAGTCGGTAGAATACAAGTCGGCATAAACAACTCGGAAATAAAAAATACATGCGCCACCTATGCAAGATTGAACGAAAGTCGACGTCCCCTGAAAGATTTTCCTCGTATCTAAGTATGGGGCCCTCCCCCATGCTTCTCGGAAAAACCCCACAATGGCCGCCTCCACTTCGTCTAGGTCATCTAGACCAATCTTTTCGCAAGGGGAGGCCGGCAACCAGTAAAGGGGAAAGCGGGGGGAGGAATGCTCGTCCAGAAAAAAGGGGTGGTGACCCCCTACAGCTTGAACCTTGAAAAAGAAGTTTTTGAAGTCGTGGAAAGATTCGTCGAAAAGGGTGAAAATCCTCCGACCTTGAATAGCTCTGAAGGATACCCATTGTTGTTTGTTGTTTAGCCCACTGAAGGGCTTAGTCATATGAAAGAGAAAGAAAAAAATCCTTAAAGAGGTCGGGAAGTCCAGAGCATGGCTTATAAACTGATAGATCTTCAAAAAACCCCAAGAATTGGGGTGGAGTTGAGTAGGGGCAACCTTACAGTGGTGCAAAATGGACATTTCGAAATCAGAGAAAGGAAGAAAAACACCCAAACGGGTGATCATACATTCATACATGAAGAAAAAATGAGGGGCCGCCTCATTAGCTCTCCCAAAACAGACCCGGTCTTCAGGACCCGGGATTATCAGTTCGTATTTGGGCTCATCCTCGTCCGAAGTACAGAGCCTATGATGAGTACGAAGGTGGGTGATAAACTCAGCGTCAACCAACGGTTCCTCCCCAAGGACCGTATCGTCAACCCACTGAGAAAGAATGTCTACAGAAGCCATTTTTTATATAAAGAAGAAAGTGGCAGAAAACCTACAAAAAGGAAAAAGAAAAAGAAAATAAAAAAATACGGCCACTAAAGAAGAGAGATTCGAAACCAGAATCTACAGGTCAACCTATCTACTCGCAAAACAAAACATGCAAACATAAAGCATGACATGGAAAAAGCAAAACTAACCTTTATCCGAAAATGGAGGTTGGAGAAGAACAGAAGTCTTCGAACACAAAGATGCAGTATGAACAAGATAAGGAGAAAGTTTGAAAGATTGCAGAAACGGAAAATGGAAAGAGAGGGAAAATATTTATAAGAAGGGCTAAGGGGCATAATGGTAAAAAGCGAGGCAGTTATTAATGAGACTGCACCGTTACCAAAGCCCTCAATCCCTAAATGATCCCTCAACGGACACGACGCTTGAATTGACGTAACTGTCAGAAACTAAAGGTCGCGAAAATCACGTCGGTTTCCAAGATCCGTACTCTTTCAAACAAGTCGACTGCGAGCCCGAGTTGAATACTTGAACCCAAACTTTAAAGAAAATTTGGGCTCAAGTAGGGGCACTGTTCATACCCTGGCCCAATATAAAGGCCCAGGTCCAACTAAAAGGCCTAATCTAAAGGATTAGAGCCTAGCTAAGTACCGGCCTTCACATAAGAAGTCGGTATCAACCACGACTTGGTCAGAAGAGGTCGGATGCGAGATTAGCTGGCAGATAAACACTCATTCAAATGAGTAACCGCCCCTAAAATCTCTCTAACCGTCTCATAAAGCCATATCTTAACCTCCCCAAGATAATAGGGACGGTTACCACCCTAAAGATATGGCACTACACCAACGGTGGTTATTGGCTCGCCTCTATAAATACCCTGACACCCCTTCAGGTATCTCTAAGTCCAATACTCTCTAAGACCTACTTACACTCTTGCTAACTTAGGCATCGGAGTGTCTTTGCAGGTACCACCCCCCATTCACACGCGAGCACAAGTCGGACGGAGCCTCCCGAGTTGCGGACCTTTCCGGAGTTCTCCTCCATCATACACTTGGGCCGCCAAACGCCATCCTTATTATTAATCTCCGGTTACCTACCGTAACAGGAAGATTATGCTATTTGAACTATAATTTATTAGCCATTTTAATTTTATTTTAGGTCTTGCAAAATATCACATGAATATTTGTTGAACCATACTTTATAAATAATAATTTAAAACTAAATGTAAGATTTTATTATAATATTTGGTCTTAATTCAATTTAAATTTTATATTATTTTTAATTATTCTATCATAATAATTATACAAATAATAAAAATGTATTAATTCTTTTATTAAGATGATACCGTCTCTTTTAAATGAGACTAATCTTATTTAATCTAATAATTTTAATATAAATTTTAATTCTAAATTAATCTATTTTTCGTAAGTATAAAAGATGATACTTCGAAAACTTTCTATTAGAGTTTCTCTTAAAAATAAAGCAAACAAATCGAATTATAATTTATAATATACAATAAAAATTGAATTATAACCTAACAAATAATATATACTTTTTAAGTAGAAGAATGATATTGTCATTTTGATAATCCTATTTTTTTACATGTGATTTTTACCATTATTTTATTTTTTACGGTGAAAAAAAGAAAATTTTCATTAGGAGAATAACAATCAACTAAAAAGTGACAATATCCACCATATATATGACAAATAATTAAAAGTTCTATCTTGTCTTCTAATTTTCTTTTTAATTTCTAGATAAAAATATTTTAAATTTTTTTATCATTTTCATACCTTTAAAAAATAACACATATGTTCAAATTTTTAGTTATTTACATATTAAAAAAATGAATCAAGAATTATAATTATTACTCTTATCAATTATGCTAAATTTACATTAAAAAATAGGTATTAAATCAGTTATTTATATAAAACTTTAAAATAAATTAAATAATATATATATATTTATATACAAATATATAATAATTAATATGATAATTTATTTTTAATGTACCCTTATATATGTATATGTGTGTGTTTAGTTTTGATGCATTTATTGTAAAATTTTGATATAATTATCTAATTCAATATATATTTATTATTTAAATAACTTTTTAAATAAGAGACTTAAATATTAATTACTTTTATTAATATAATAATACACAATAAATTATTATTTTAAAATCTTTCTACATTGCATGAAACATATAAAGGCAAAATTAGTACAATGGCTTTTGTCACACGGAGGGAAGCATATTCCAAATCTAACGGTGCCACGGTGGTTGAGCAAAAGAAAAAACAAAAAAGTAAATAAATAAACAAAAATATGATTTATATATTAAAATTAGTTATTAAAATTAATTATTAATATATTTATATATAAATTATTTAATTTATTTTTAATGTATATTTATATTTTAATATATATTTTATATTAATGACTAAATTTAATAGCTGATGATGGTATACACCTAGTATGTTGGATAAATAAATAAATAAAATAAAACAACAAAAACTATGAGCAGCGGCAGCGCTTGTCCTTGTGAGTTGTGAGCTTCTCCCATTCCACATTTCATTTCCACTCGGCACTTCAAATGAAATCAACTGACACTGTGACACGCACCCGCACGCACGCACGCACACTCTCTTTCTCTCACTCTCTCTTTCACTCTGCTTCTAGAATCTTCCTCAGCCGTAACAGCACCACACCACAACCAGGTATTCTCGTTCTCACGTTCTCTCTTATGAACCTACCTTAATTCCATTTCCTTCTCTTCCATTATTTCCATTTCTTTCTTTCTCTCCTTCTTAAATGTTTCATTTCACGATTCCCTCTTTTGTTTTGCCGAATTTAAATTTTTTGGGATTCCGGAGATGAAACAGTGACGTCAGTTTTACTTTTAAGCCATTTTTGAATAATCATTTGTCAACGTTGTTTCTGTTTTTGGTTACCTATGCCAATTTGAATTTATTATTATTTTTTTTTGTTGTTGTTGTTGTTATTGTCTTTACAATTATTATTGTTAACTTTGTTGTTAGAGGTTGGGGAAAACTGAAGAAGAGAAAGCATGGAAGCATAGGAAATTTGAGAGGTGAGAGGGAGGACTTGTTATAACTGTTAGAGATTGATTGAATTTAGGGTTTCTGATTTGGAAATAAGGGAAAAAAATGGATGACGATGTTTATGATGGGTCCTTCTGGGTTGAGGAAATTAATGGCGAGGTTCAGCTTGAGACTCCTATGAGAAAGAAAAGGAAATATGTTAAGAGAAAGAAGGAATACGATGGTTGGGGATCAACCAATCTTATTCAGTTTCTCCAATCCCTCGGTTTTGACACAAGCAGGCAGATAACTCAGAATGAGGCTGCTGCGCTCATAAATGAGTATGTTAGGGAGAATAGCCTTCAGCATCCTACCAAAAAGAAGAGAATTGTCTGTGACAAGAGGCTGCATTTGTTGTTCGGAAGGAAGACAATTGGCCGGTTGAAGATCAATGCTTTGCTCGAGTCCCACTTTGCCGCAAACTGTGTTGAATCGGACGATGATATCTACTTCAATTCGGATGATGATGATAATTCCCCGGCATGTGAAACTCCACGAACGACAATGGCTTCTTCGGAGAGGAAATGTCAACCGAGGGGACGGGTTGTGGAAAAACCCAAGAGCTGTTTCGCAGCCATTGTTCCTTTCAATATCAAACTTGTTTACTTGAAGAGAAGTCTTGTTCAGGAGCTTGTGAAGGACCCCGAAACATTTGAGACTAAAGTAGTTGGAAGCTTCATAAGAGTCAGATGTGACCCGAACGATTATCTTCAGAAAAACTCTCACCAGCTGCTGCAAGTAACAGGTGACATGGCTGCTGTTAGTTGATTATGACATTGCATTCTTGTAAATGAAGTAAACCCAAATGTGTTTATTATGCACTCAATTTTGGTAACATTTGCATAAGTCGCATGCCTGGCGCTATTAATTTGATTAAGCGCTGAATCTAATCCAGTAGGCTCATGCCATATGGCATTCCCATAAATGAAGCAGGCGCACATGTGCTTATTATGCATTTTTCTCTTGGCATCAGTTGTATTTACTTAGCAGGTGTGATTAGTCCTAACTGAATGATTTGGGCATATGCAACAGATGCCACTGAAGAAAACAATCTTAGCTGTTAGCAGTTCTACTCATGCTGGGTTTGAGTCGCATATATACAGCATGTGACAAATAGAATGAGGAAGGCATATTAGTTCGATGTATATATAAAATAGAAATAAAATAAAATAAAATCATAACTCTGAAAATGGAGGATAAGCAATAGTGTTCAGCATGCAATTAATTTCATGTTGGCTGCACCCTGCTGCTATTTCTCTTAGGGTTGCATATTCATGTAATATTTATTTCTGCATTTAGTATAACAATGGATGTCTGAGTATGACAGATATAGAAATTTGGCCCCAAGATTATTTTCTACTGATTAGCTAGTGTACAATTCTTTCTTGGATGTCTTCT
Source organism: Arachis hypogaea (assembly GCF_003086295.3). NCBI lineage: Eukaryota > Viridiplantae > Streptophyta > Magnoliopsida > Fabales > Fabaceae > Arachis > Arachis hypogaea. Next base: position 118,739,496 of record NC_092041.1, on the reverse strand, counting down.
AGGTTTAGAGAAGGGCTCAGATGAGGATATCCTCCTGCGAGCCTCTGGCTTTGTTGAAGACATCAGCATTCAAATGCTTTCAGATGATAACTTCACTGAGGTAAATCAGTTTAACTTACTGTTTTCAGACTTAATTTTATTAAAATGGCTTCAACTCACAGGACTTCAGTTTGACTCATGCTGATAATCTTACATTAAGTCATAAGTCACATTGGAAACCTTTAACAAAACGTATGGCATGCCCTGAGCTTGGAATTTGTTGACCGTCCCCGCCCCTAAATTTTAATCATATACCAGAAAATAAAAATGTCAAGTGGTCTTAATGCTTTAATCATTTTCAAGAACTGTATGCTTCAAATTGTATTTATAATTTAAATTTGGGGTTTTGGATCTGTGACTTTGGTCGCAGGAGGAGTGTGAGGATTTGCATCAAAGGGTAAAAGATGGCTTGCTCAAGAAACCCATGATTGTAAGTTTTCTCCAATTCTTTGAGCTATTCTAAAGTAAGGAAATTCTTGCAACACTAGAGCAATCCACTTCATTAAATTATACACTGTGACAATATTTTTATATAATATACATTGTAGGCGGATATAGAGAAGATGGCAAGAATATTGCATGAGGATGTGACTAAGCATGTATGTACTAAACCATTATTAATCCTTGTGTTACAATTTCCTTATTAATCTCCTCACACTTAGTTGACTAGCTCCAGAGTCATGTTGGCTTGATTCTTCAACTAACTTCTTTCCTTCTTTCTTGTTATGTTTTGAATCTTCTTTTAGTGGCTTGCAAGAGAACTTGTGCAGTTAAAACATCTAATTGATCGAGCTAATGAAAAGGGTTGGCGTAAAGAATATCCTTCTTGATATGTATTATCTTATTAGATGACATTTTTGTCGTATTGTGGCTTCCTTTCCTTACCTTTTTGCATCAAATGATGGCAATATGTGGTGTGAAGTATACTGCTGAACCTACTCAATGCATACATAACCATATTATTAATTGCATTTGTTCCCCCATAGATTTTAAACGCATTAATTGTAATTTGTTTATCTTTTGCTGTTTATTGCAATCAATATGTCAACCATGTCAACTTTATGATCCTTGGTTATATTTGTTTTAGATTTATCTATTTATCTTAGTGGCCTTACTTTCTTTTAGTAACCATGCTTGTGAATAGAAAAACAGTCACGTATAGCAACGAACATTTTTCAATAGGAAATCCTTTGCTTAGAGGTTTTTTCTTCTGGCTTTGGATTCTGTAAAATATAGTTTATGCAAGATGTGGATTCCTTAATCGATAGGAAGCACACTGGATGAGTACCTACGGAAAAGGGAGAAGCTTCAGAATCCAGATGAACAGGAACGGTTATTGCGCGAAGTTCCTCAAGTTATTGCTGAGGATCTAGAATCAGAATCTATTTCACCAGAGGATCCAGATGAAAATGTAGAAAACCATGTAGAAGAGTTTTGGCAGCCTACCAGCAAGCAACCATCTAAAGATACAGATTTTTTCTCATACAAGGATACAAAACTACTGGATGTGCCGAATCCTGCAAAACCAGAAAGCGATTCTCCAACATCAATTCTTGGTCGCAGTGGATCATCAGAAGTTCCTTTTTTCAATGTGGCAACAAATGGAAGTATGTTTAACTCCATTTCTCGTGGAACTGCTGCAGGTTTATTCTGTTCCATGATGTTCTCTATTTAATTTTCTGGCTAGATGAGGTTGCTTTCGTGTGGTTAGACAGCAAAAGAAGAAAATGAAATAAATGAGTCTGTAGCTCTATGCCAATTTGCTTATGAATATAACTTTTTCATATCAAACTAATTCTGCATATTAGAATTGATTAAGCTTTATACATTGTATAATTCAGTGGTATGTCTATGTCTTGGCAGAAGATCATCAACAGCAGCCAGAGCAACTAGTAGGCTTTTCATATAAAAATGGTGTTGTGTCTAAGCCAGAACAATTAATAGACTTTGCACATAAGAATGATGGTGTGTCTAAGGCAGAACAACTATTAAACTTTGCATTGAAGACTAATGGGGTGTCTAAGCCAGCTGAATCGAATGTATTTAGGATCTCTGTAGCACAGCAGGCCGAGCCAGCACCACCATCTCAACCGCAGGTTATAGAGCTGAGCGACGACGACGATGACGACGACGATGAAAGTGATCAACCAATCATTACAAAAGAGGTTCAACCTTTTAATCAGTTGAAGATGTGGTATTATAAAGATCCACAGGGAAATGTACAAGGACCATTTGACCTAATTTCCCTAAAACGTTGGAGTGATGCTAATTACTTTCCTTCTGATTTCAAGGTTTGGAAGGAAGGTGAAAGTCCCAAGGATGGTGGACTACTGGTGAAAATTCTTCAATCTTTACCATCTTTTCACATTTAATCGAGGTAAAAAAATTGTACATTATGATGAATCTTTTAATACCGGTCAATAAATTGTTTTATTTTTCACCAAGTTCCAACCATCAGTTTTACCAATGTAACATTGAACTTTTGCCCTCTAAATGAATCTTTTCTAACTCTCTGTCCATTGCTTTGTCTACTAATTATCTTGACAAGATTACATAGAGTATGGCTTTTTCAATGCTAATCTCCCCATTATTTATATTCGAGTGTGAACTATTCGTTAAGTAAAAGAAACATGTCACTTTCACCAACTATGTCCTGATTAGACCACATTGTAGTTGTAGGTGACTACTAGGTGTGTCCTTGTGGTTGGATTTAGAGGGTTTTCACGGTTTTCACGGTTCTCAGAATTCTCTATTTTCAAGTAGGGGTGTTCAAATCCAAACCGATCCAAATTAAATCGTTCATCTAATCCAATCCAAACCAAAAACCGATTAAAATCGCACTAATTCAGATTTGATTGGATTCTATTTTTTACAAACGGCTGGATCGGATCGGATTTCGGATCTACTTTTCAAAATCGATCTAATCCAATCTAAATTGCACAATGTGTTAGAATATTATTATTTTATTATTATATTTACAATTATACTTATAACATGTTCAATTTGTTATATATTTTTATATTATTTATATATTATTATTATTTAATAAATATTTTATATTCAAAATATTATTTATTTATTTATTTTAATTAACTTATAATTTTATTTCTATTGTTATGTTATGGTTGGCTTTTTAAAATATTGTTGAAACTTGTTATGTCGTTGATTATTTAAAATTTGATATTGAGACTTGTTATATGTATTTAATTTTTTTAATTTACAAAACCGCAAATCCAATCCAATTCAAACCACTTGAAATTGGATCAGATCGGATCGAGTTTTTTTTAAAAGATCATCCAATTTAAACCGTACCGCAAGTAAAATTAGTGTTCGGATCGGATGAATTTTTTACTCAAAACCAATCCAAACTGTACTGCGAACACCCCTACTTTCAAGGTCCTTCAAATTGGAAGATTTTATGAAGTTTAAATTTAAATTTTTAATAAATTATTGTATTACTATTTACTTTTTTTTTAATTCGTAATGTTTAATAGATAATAAAAGTGTAAAAATATATGAATTTGGATCTTCTAAAGTTTGAATTTCACTTTAGAGAGTAAAGTGCAATCTCTCACCGTCATAGATTTCATAGGTGGAACCAAGAATAAATATGAAAGAAAAACTATTCAAGGGTAAAAGATCACACTTTACTCTCTAAAGTGAAATTTACAACTTTAGAGGATCTAAATCCAAAATATATAATAACAAACCTTTCATTTCTATTTATTTAATTATTTTAAACTTGTCACAAAGAAATTGTTTAGAATTTTCAAGTATTTCCTTTCAATTTTCTAAAAGTCTCTCTCTTTGATGCAAATTATGCGGTACTCACTGCTCCATGACAATTAGAGAGTTTGTTCAATGAACTAAGATCATTCATATGTCATGTCTATTTCAAAATAGTTGTCATATTGAAATTTTGTATCCATTTCAACTGGGTTTACGCTTTGGATACATCACACATTAATTTACAAGTGTTATAAAATAAAATTATCAATTACATCAACCAACCATTTTTAATTAGATTCTCTCAATAATAATGTTGTTTGTGGGATGCAACCTCAGTTACAAGAATATCACATGCTTAATGCATTAAAAGAATATCATATTTGTCTGAATTTAAACTTTCACCATTATCATTTCCTTCAATTTTTATTACTTCAATTTGTTACTACAGTATATAGTGTACTGAAGAACAAAGCACACTAATCAACATTTGGTACTAATCAACATTTGGTATGTTAAACGAAGAAAAAAAAAGGAGAAACTTTTGTTAAATAAATATTAAATACTAATTCATCAAAACGACTCGTACATATATATACTTTTTTCTTCTGATTTTTTTCTCTTCAACAAAACAATAAAAACGGATTGAAGATTTGCGGAAACTATTATCTATAACTATCTTAATAATATTAAGTTTCGTCATACATACTCTGATCATAACTCAAAGAACAAACCCCACTATATATTAATTGGTTCAAAAACACAAACACCATTCCATCACACATAATATTAACCAATATATTCACATATTAGTATTAAGTTAGATTCATGCATCATCATCGGCGTCAAGCACTGATTCCATCTCCATGAGTAGTTCCCATGTTTGCAACATGAAATTGAGACACATACTTGTTGGATGAAGATTCAGTAACTGGAGGCTCATTCAGAAATGCCCAGCTACTCTTGGTCCACCTACCATATATATATTGCAATTTAAATTAATTAATTATATATTAAGATTCCATTAAGATTATTATGAAATAAATATCAAAAGTGCAGATTGATTGTCCAGCTCGAGTATCAAAATATATTTAACAAAATGATGATACTATTATTTCTTCTTGGAAGTTATTCTAGTGTTGAGAGTTAATAAAAAGAATAATATCATTTTCTTTTTGTTAAATAAAAAACTATTATGTATTTGTTTTTTGTGATTTTTAAATATTTTTCAATTGTGCTTATCAAAATAAAAAAATTAATTATTATATTTATTATTTCAATTTTTAATATCAAACAATTTTTATAACTTTTATTTATTGAAAACGATTTTTATTTTCAACTTTTTTATTTATCATATATAGCTACCATAATTTTTAAAAATTATAATTCAAAAATTAATTTTAAGAAGTTATTTGTAAAATTTAAAAATGATAAAACAGGATTAAAAATGTCCAAACTATCAATGAGAAAATTATAAAATAAAATAAAATAAAGATTGTTAAGAGCTAATTAATTACCATCCATTTTTCTTGATAAGCTCCTCCAAATTTGAGTCAATATTCAAATGTAATGACTCATTTCCACGGCCTAAGGGCATGGTAATTGCCCTTCGAAGCTTCTTCTCAACTTCAATTGATGTTGTACTTGTCTGTTTCAAAGAAAAATATATATTAAAAAAGAAAATCTAAATTTAATCACCAGAATACAGTTCAAATTGAAATAAAAATAAATAAATATGAAGTTGATGGCTCATATTTAGTTGAAATCATAATCATAACCATAACAAAATTAAATCATGCCAACTTTGATCAAGACACACTTCATAATAGCTTCTTATAAGTCCTATTAACGAGAACTTGATTCAAAAGAAAAACACTAACAATAATGATAAAGCAGTGATATTATATGGATTTCACCATCAAATTCAAACCTGAACAACTTGTGCTAAATTTGAAATAGCTCTAAGATGTTCTTCCTCTATCTTCTTCTTTGATCTCCAATAAGCATCAATTTCATCTTTGGTAAGGGAACGGTTCCTCTTAAGTGTTGCTAATAAAAAAAATCCAGATTTTTTCACATATCAATTTTTTAATTAAAAATAAATAAAATCATAATAACATAAAAATTAAGGTACCTGATTTAGAGTCCCATCCTGCCATAAGAGAACCCATTATTATTGCAAAAAATCCTTTTCTGTGTGCTATCAAACTTTTTTCTCACTAACCACAATGTCTGTCTAAAATGTTATTAGATAACTCACTTTATAATGATATTAGATAGTACTATTTTTTATAGTGCTTGTCGATGAGTGTGCTAGCTAAGCTTTCTTTTTCTTTTTCTTTTAGTCTTATCCACTTGTTCAATGTATTAATAAATAAATGGGTGAAATTGGGTCCCACCCAAAAATAGTAAAGTTGATTCCTTAATTTGTGATTAGTCAATAATTAATAATTAGTGTGTGAATGAATATTCTAGGCTTCACTTATGGTAGCCCACAGAATATGAAAACAATGTGGCGTTAGGTTCGGCAGTTTTTGGTATTTTTCCACTAATTATCCCTTTGAGCAGGTATGCAGGGGTAGTAAATGGGCCTAAACTTGCTGGGTCGATATGTCTAACCCATTAAAAAAAATAGATTGGGTTAAAAAATTGAAACCGTCAAATTGTAAAAATTCGTTTAATTTGCACCGTTTAAACTGCAAATTTTGGTAGGGTAACGCAGGTTTTTTTTGTCGAGTTTAGTATTTTTTTAGTAAGGGATATTTTTATAATTTTTTTTTGTCAAAATTCAACTTCTCCCAATCTAACTTAGAAGAAAATAAAAATGAAAATTGAGTATTTTGGATTATATTTATTTTGTTTTAGAGACAATATTTATAATTATGTTTTGCATTATGTTTATTTTGCTTTGGGAACAATATTTATAATTATGTTTTGGATGAAAATTTGATTTATAATTATATTTATTAGATATTTATAATTACAAAAATTTTAATATTTATAAATATAAAAATTATAATTTATTTATATTTTTAAAAATTATAATAATTAAAAATAAAAAATAAAAAAATTTATATATATATTATTTAATAGTTAAAAAAAATAAAAATATTAAATCTGTCAATCTGTTAACTCGCCGTTAAATAAAACGGACTAAAATCCTAAAACCACCTCACTAGATGAGACGAAACGGACTTCTGGCGAAGCATAGCGGGCGAACTTCCCGCTTGCGTGGGATAAAGTAGCACAGAAATTGCATTGTTATTTTGTGACCCCTTTAAAGTAGGTGAATAATAATTATTACATGTGAAAATTATTATAGGTTATGTACCTGGACTAATTAAAATTTTATTTGAATAATATACGTTTAAACTATATATATACGTTTAAACTAAAAAAAAGTCTTGTATAAAGAAAAGAAAAATTCAAAATGATGAGTAAATAACATCGTCAGCTTAAGCTTATCACATTTATAAATAAAGATGAATGATATTAATTATTAGTGAGATCTCACTATTTATTAAGACCATAATGCATGTTCCATTTAAGAACAAATAGAATTGTTTGACTTTTTTTTTTTCACTGGTAATTTATCAATACTTAATTACTTATCACTTATCAAATTCGAATGTATATATAGTGATCTTAAACTTAACCAACGCGCAAAAAATCTTATTCACTAATATTATAAAGAATAAATACTCAAATTAATTCTTAAAATATTTGTTTTTTAAATTAATTTTTGAAAAGTTTTTTTAATTAAATTCGTCTTTTTAAAATTTTAAATTAGTCGTATTAATCTTTTTGTCATTTTATTTGTTGATGATATCAAAATTTATTAATATAATATATTAAATAATATTTTAATATAAATTTAAAAATTTTAATTAATTATTAACATAATTAATTTATAAAATTATATTAAATTTAAATTTAATTGTAGAAAAAATTTAAGACATTAAAATTTTTCTATTTAAAATTAATTTTATCTAATTTTATAAATTAATTAGGTTAATAATTAATTAAAATTTTTAAATATATATTAAATTAGAGTAACATATCATATTAATAAATTTTAATACTATTAATAAATAAAATAATAAAAAATTAATATGACTATTTTAAAATTTAAAAAATAATTAAAAAATAAATAATTTTTTAAAGATTAATTTAACTATTTTCCGATATTCATCAAAGCGTTAAATAATTAGATTTTTGTTATGAATAAAAAAAGTTTAGTCTCTATCTCAAGTCTCAACTCTCTGATAAAAATTATAAAAATATGTATGTAGGGTTGTAAGATAGGGACCTACTTCATGTCACGCCGATTCCAACAATAGGGTGATGAATTATGATGCCATGCATTTTGGTAAATGATAATATTATTTTTTGATAATGAAAATGATGATGATGATTTATTAATGAATGTAATGGTGCTTGTCTCTATTGATGTGGGATCCGCATTACTCAAACAATCTTATCTTGAAGGGAAAATATCTTCACCCAACTCTTCTTTTGTGTTCAATGCTTTCGCCGTTCATATTTTGTCACTATTGTCATCAATATTATCATAATTTCTACTTTAATGCGAGACAAAAGTCCAAAAACATGCATAGTGGAAGTTAGCATAATTTTAATACTATAATATTTCAACTGAGAATTTTGTGACGGCAGTGCTAACTGTACAACAATTTTTGCAACTAAATCCAGTTAAATTAGTTTAGATTAGTAAAAATTAGAGTAAATATTTTTTTGGTCTTTATCTTTTTTAAAAATTGACAAATTATTTATCAACGTTTAAAAAATAATAAATCGATTATTATCTATTTTTTTGTTAGATACATCAATTTTTTTATTAGATAAATTGATTTTTCTATTATTTCTTTTGTTAGACATATCAATTTCTGTTTATTGATTACAAAAGAATCCATGTGTCTAATAAAAAAATAGACAAAAACTAATTCATCATTTTTTAAATATTAAAAGACAACTCAATTTTTAGAAAAGATAAAAACCGAAAAAAACATTTACTCCAAAAATTATTTACATGATATATGTGTAAATTGTGCGCTTTTTTTTTCTTTGTATTAATATAATTAAAAATACAAAATTATGGATATATCATAGAAAATTTTGTACATAATACAAAAAAAAATTAATATTTGCATAAAACACAAAAGTTTTTGCCACAGCTCATGAATTTTTGACCTCATATTATCGTGTCATTAATTAAGGCAAAATTAACTATACAGCTAATTAACTAATTAAAGCACACTTCTTTTTCTTGAACCTATCGGCAAATGCATTGTTTAATCTAACTAGCAAGAGAATAATCATTGTATTTCGTGGTGCATATTCCAATTATTGTGGATAACAAACATTGTTTAATTATTGTTGAATTATAATTTTACTAAATTTCTAATTTTAATTACATTCTTATTAATTTATTATTTTAAAAGTTGGTTTTTGAGGATTTATACTACATAAAAATTAATTGTTTGTTAATTATTTGTTTTAAATGTAAAATATTTTAAAAATATTTGCATTTATGTTTGATATATGATAAACTATGAAACAATCTAAGAAAATATTCAAAATAAAAAAAATAATTAAATCTTTGCTATTTTTTAAAGAAAATACGAAATATCTTTTAATATTCATATTTGCGTTTGATATATGATAAATTATAAAATACTAAAACGAATTTAATTAAAAAAGTATCTAACATAAAAGATCAATTACAAGACAATGATTTTTGAGCCCAACAAGGTCAAGCCCGTGATGTAAATATTCTCTAAAAATAGTGAAGGGAGGATGACACCTTAACAAAAAGTCCAAATCTGTTAGGTTAAGCATGGGTTCTGGTTTCACACAACAATAGTGTTTAATTTTCTGAGAAAACTATGTAAAGGTCTGACACACACAAAAAAAAAAAGAGAGGTTCAAACTTAATTTTTTGTAAATTAAGAAAAAATGATAAATAGATCTTTCACCTTTTGGTTTTCGAACATTTAAATTTTTAACGATTTAAAAATACATTTAAGTCTCTGATCTTTTCAAAATTTATTCACTTAAACTTGACAGACCTAACAAAAAAATTAAACATGGCTTTTGTTGTACTGGCCAAGTCGATATACAAATCTACATATGGAAGAATTTTTAAAATGTGACAAATTAGACCAAAGATCGATATGTTCAGATTTTGATAAAGTCAGATATTTAAATATATTTTTAAATTCTCAAAAAAATAAATATCTGCGAACTAAAAGATCAAGAACCTATTTGTCATTTTATAAAAAATTAAAATTTTGCTCTAGGAACTATCATAGCAGTCATTTTTTATTGATTGTTTCACTCTTGAGGATATTGGCAATGTGCATGCATATATACTAGTTGTGCCCATCATCAATTTAATTTTATTCATATCTTGCAATATTATGCATACGTTCTTTATGTTGTTATAATGGATCTCTATAGATTAAATTAAGCAGAAATAAACTAATATATAAAAACTATATATATAATTAACTATATATTAAATTAATTATATATATAATATATTAAAATATAAAATATATATTATAAATAAATTAAAAAAATATATAATGATACATAAATATGTGGTATATAGTATTTGTGTATACATGTGTTTGTAGCACAACAAACCAAGTGACAAAAGTTGAATCCGGAAAAATGGTTAAAAGGATCTTTTTCTTATATTTCTTTTTAATCTTTTACTTTTCTTTTTTAATTTTCTTTTTATTGTTGGTATAGTGGGATCTTTTTGTTAGTTGATAATGACAATTGCTTTTTCTGATATTTTTTCTGTTTACTTTCTGCTTATTGCCGGAAAGGGGATTCTTCAACAAGCACCCCCTTGCACTCTTTGGCCTATATTTCTTGTTTTTTTTTTTAATATGTATTTTTTATTGTTATTTTAATTTATATGCAATAATAAATTAAAGAAAGCTCTCGCATGTAAAAGAAAGGGAATTAAGATGAGTGTTGGTAATCATTCCCTTGACATGGGAGTGGGCTACAGTTTGTGCATGCAATCATACACTTGAAGATGTAATTGTCTAAAGTGTGTGAAAAATATATTATTTAATTTATAATTTGATAACTAAAGTGAAATCTATTTTATTTTAGAGTAATGTGACAAGTAAATTTTTTAAAATTTATATTTCAAATACATTAGTTTCTAAAAAAAAGTATTAATAAAATATTTTAAGATAATAAATATGAATACATTATTTTTAAATTAACTTCTATGATTAGAATAAAAAATCTTAATTTAAACTAATTTATTCATGTTTATTATCCTGAATAATTTTATTAATATATTTTTTTAGAGATTAATTTGTCTAAAATATAAATTTTTAAAAATTTATTTATCTCTTTATTATTTATTTTACGATTTCTTTGTCCCTTTCTCTTTATGACCCTCACAATGTTCTCCTTAGCACCAATTTTTACATTTTTTTTTCGAAATTTGACTAATTTAATTTGCGATAGATGAGTTTAGTGTTAAATTTATATATTATAATTTCTATATAATAACAATACAGAATGAATTTATGTAAGCAAATATATATGTAGGAAGATAAACAATAAAAGATAACTAAGACTACGATGATTAATTTTGCTTCATAATTTGGTATTTTAATTTCTTATCATAGATTTAAAATGTCGAATTGTTTTATTATATTATAAAAGTTAATCTCATTTATTTACAAGACTTAGCTTTAATATATATATAGCTTACCTAAAAATAAACACAAGAAAAAAAAATCTATAGAAATAATTAGACTAATAATCAATGATGAAACCATACAACCTCGCTCTAATAATATATGTAAAAACAATTAGCCTTGTCCACAATTTTTTTTATCTCCACCTTCCTTTTTTTTTCCCCTTTAGTAAACCAAACAAAATATATCTTCTTAAAATTATTAGGTAGGCTAATATCATATCCAATAGTAGTCATCAAAATTCATATTAAATTCAAAAAAGTAAGGCCAATGCTCATGTCTTCCCCTTGTTGGCCTTTTATAGAGTATAGCTACTTTCAACATAATAATGTCATCCACTAGCTATAATGGCACAAGCCACTTGAGTGCTTCTAATAAAAATGAGAAACTCTTTAAATTAGCAATTTTTAATATTTTTGTTATTATTTAACTGACACAAATATTAAATTATCTTTAATAAATAAATTTTAATTTTAAAAAATATAGATGCAAATTGTATTAATTTATATATAAAAATTATGATAATATAGATATAAATTTTATATTTTTTGTGTATAAAATTTTTATAAATATGAGTACAAATTATTACTAATCAAATATTGGTTAAAAAAAATAATATTTACTGATTATATAACATTGTTAAATAAAAATTACTTATATGTTCCTTATAATTCTTTTAGTAAATTTTATTATTAAATTATTAGTTATATCTTTAACTTATATTGGCATTAAAAAATGATTAACTATTATGTTGGTAGAAATTAAATTTGGATTTTTATTTTTCATATAGATGTTATATTTAAATAAAAATAGTTTGACAATTTTATTTTTCAGATATTTGATTTTAGATTTTTTTTAAGTAATATGTATTTAACCAAAGTAATGACATACAATTCAAGAAAAACCGAATACAACTAATTCGTTGCTTTGGTTACACAAATAAAAAAATTAGTGCACTAAGAATTTTGAGCCATACAAATCAGTTCGTGGCTTTTAAGGTAAGTTGATTATACCATTAATTAAATTAAAGGAATAAACAATATTATGGTGATTAGTGAATAAGTAATAAACACTAACAATAATGGCATGAAATTAACCTCAACCATAATCATGATGAACAAAGCAAAGGAGGCTAATACATAATCATTTCACTTAGCTTGAAGTTTAACATATGAATTGATGATCGATTTTGTTCATTTTGTTACACGTATCAATCTACAATTTGCAAAGCTGATAAGATTTTCTTTCTTTTTTACAAATATTCTTATAATGTGTAGGAGTATTCAATAAAATAAAATAAAAAGAAGAAGAAAATTACAATCTTACCAAAAAGATATTGCAAAGCTATTATTTGGTTATTTATTTGTCGATATTCATAATATAATCTCTTCACCAATCACCTAGTCATCGTCATAAAATTAAAAATCAAAACACTAACAAAGCTATCCCTTTCAAAAGTCAGTGTTTTTTTTTTTTTAAAGTTGTGTTAATTTTATAAAATTTTTATTTTGGTTAAATTTTTTTTCCTGCTATTTAAAAACAAAAGCAACATTTTTTAGAAATTTGATTTGAAAACATTTATTTGCTTAACATTTCTCAATTGCTGTGTGCGCACTCATGACACATGTATGTGTATATGTATATTCTCTTAAAATTATTGCCCACTAATTTTAATTTCAATGATGAATAAATTACTATTTATAATACTCATATGAGAGTTCAAAAAATTGAAAAATTTATCCATGCATAATAAATGAATTTAGCTTTGCATCCACAGAGATGAATAAACTATATATTACTTTTACTCATAAAAAATTTAGAATATCAACAAAATTATTTATGAATAAAAGTATAAAAACAAAATATTTAAATAATTTTATCATATAAAAATATTTTTTGTAAATATAAAATTAATTTATTTCATTCACAAAAAAAATTTATTAGTATTCTAAATTTTTATAGATAAAAATAACATTTACCTCTTATTATATTATTGGGCATTGAGATAGAATTTATAATATATAATGGTGTTGTTATATACATGACAAGTGAATTAGTTGGTTGGTGGAGTGTAATGTCTGTATTTTGGTTTGATGACATTAGCATCCATGATGAGTTGTGATTTGTGAAAACCCAATCAAATTTCATTCATCTATGATGAATGCATTTGAGTTTGTATTATTGTAGAGTGGACCACGACACCATGCATGCTGTATAACTACGCTAACTCATATCTATCTGTCACCTACCTTTGCTAACTTTTCGATAACGATAGCTTTGCCAATTCCACATAATAATCAACAAAATAAGCAAAAGTATATACCTATTTTAGTACTCAAAAAGTTTTAAAATAAATATTTTAATTTTTAATTAAAATTAATTACTTGATTGATCCTAATAATTAATTTTGTCAGTCACTTAGATTCTTTGTTCTATCAACTCTAACAGAGAATAAAATAATCCTTGACAACTCTAACAGAGGACAAAATAATCCCTGGCAATCTCAATGCAAAAATAACACTGTTCTCTTCCAATTTTCATCATATATCGCATAATCCTAACAGTTTAACATTACAATTTCAAGTTACATGTGCATATTCTGCAACTTCAATGTTCAAAAGAAAAAAAATTCTCAACTTGTTTTCAACCAATTCACATTCAAGAAACTAATGACTATATCTTTCAAGTACTTATCGTCTTCGATGAATCTCATGAATCTAGACAGCAAGTTCGATTTGTTAAGACCCGTCGTTATTATTGCCATCTCCCTCCTCCTTTGCCTTATTATTTCCATGGCCACATTGTCCACCACTTCGATCGCTTCCTTCATCTTCTTCTCCAAATTAATGTTCAGTAATCACTTTAGTTTTCATATGAGCGGTGACGGTGACATTGCTTGCTATACTGATAGCTTGGATGCAAGGTTAAAGCTGTCTACCAGCTTAGACCTGAGAAGAGAAGGAATGAAGCACTTGGGATCCATTCTAAATGAGAATTTACATATGATGTTGAAGGAGAATCTTCTCGTGATGTCCTAGTGTCCAACAATCTATATTGCTTGGCAGATAGTGGAAAAAGACGTGCCCTTAGGGTAATTGTAGAACTTGATCTTGAGGATGTGGTGGACGTTGTCGGAGTTGGAAGTGATGTTGTAATATATCGAGGATGTGGAGGTGTATACTTTTGGTGGGCGAAGTGGGGAGGAGGTGTGTATACTAGTCATAGATATTTGGAAAGTGTGTGGTTCATGACATGTTGAAGTAGGTGTGACATGCGTGGTAGTTACATCATGACTTGATCTTTGAGTTAAAGAGGAGAAAGGAGAAGATGGAGAAGAAGACTATGAAGGTAAAGAAGGAAAGTATGAATGTTAAGGTTATATGAGATATGATGGAAATCGGGAGAGAACGGTGTCGTTTCCGAAAAGAGTGGGCCATGAATCATTTTGTCTTCTGTTAGAGTTGTTAGGGACCATTTTGTCATCTGTTAGAGTTGTCAAGGACTATTTTGTTCTCCGTTAGAGTTGACGGAGCAAAGGATCTAAGTGTCTAACAGAATTAATTGTTAGGGACTAATCGAATAATTAATTTTTGTTAGGAATTAAAGTGTCTGATCCAAAATTCTTTGAAGACCAAAATAGGTATATACTCAATAAGCAAAAGCAGGTATGGATAACTCGATTACTCCATTAAATTCAATTAGATTTTATTATTGGCTACATTTGTTTATATATACGAAATACTAAAATATAAATATAGAGATATAAAATATCGTTTAGTAAATAAGATATAAATAAAAATATTGTGATCAAAGATATATAAGAGACATAATTTATTTTTTATTTTTTATTATTTTTGTTAATTTTTATAATTATATTTTTTATTTTTGTATTTTTTTTTCAAATTTTTTTGAATAAAATAAAATGAGAATAAATTAAATTTTTATAATTTATTATAATTTACTACCAAATTAAATAAAAAATATTAAATTTTGTGTCTCTATTTTTTGTGCCTTATTTTTAATACCTTATCTTATTCTATTCTCAGAATTTTAAGTATTGTATTTAATGAATATAAAATCCGATTATATTTCACTTTAATTAGTTTACACATTGAATTTAGAATCACAGAATCCAAACCAATTGATTTATTTGATTATTTAAATATATTTTATTAAAAAAATAATATTTATATAACTTTTATTAATTTTAATTTATTCTTAGTCATTATTTCTCTTTCGTCTCTCTTTAGCATAATTTTCTTTCTAGTGTCACATATTTCTTTTTTCTTTCTCTATTTTTTCTATATTTTACAAATTTAATTTTAATTCAATATATAATTATCCAAATCAATCTAACCGAAGCTGAATTTAATCAATCAATTCAAATTCAATCACAAAAAATATAATTATTATTGTGATAAGGCATGAGGTGAATGTCCATTAATGTTTAAGCGACTAACTTTTTCAAGTAAAAAGTTTAGGCTATCAAAGAAAGACTGAATTTAATTCCATCTGAAAATTTATCTTTTGTATACCTATAAATAAGAGGCTAAACCTTAGGCAAACATACAACAAACTATAGAAATAGAAACACTCTTCTCTTTTGTACAAACACTCTTTCTTCTCTCTTTTGAGTATACGTTACTACATATATAATACTAGTAAATATATTAATTACTTTTATTATTATAGTGAGATAATTATATTGATAAATATTAATATTAGAGTCTTCTATTTATATTTTATATTATCTTCTTTATTTATTCTGCAACACATTATCAGCACGAAATTCTAACGAAATTTTAAAAAGACTTCAGGTAACAAATTTTTATTATGTCGAATCTCTTTCATCTTGAATATAATGCTTTTGATATATCTGAAAATAATTATTTATCATGGATACTAGATGTTAAAATTCATCTTGATTCAATGGATCTTGGAGATACCATTGAGGCTGTAAATAATACATCCCAAAAGGATAAAGCCAAAGTTATGATTTTCCTTCGTCTTCATCTTGACGTATGATTGAAAAATGAATATAGATCTGTGGAAAGACCTTGAAGAAAGGTACGATCATCAAAAGACGGTGATACCTCCTCAAGCCCGATATGTTAGGGAAAACTTTCTCGACCTTCCATGCCTCGAATGTGCTCCTGCAGTAGCAATCGAGAAAAAGGATTTTAAAAAAAAATTTGAGCTAATTTCTTGCCTTCTTGTTGCTGAGTGCAACAATGAGTCACTCTTAAAAAAAATCATGAAGCGCGCCCAACTGGTGCCGTCCCATTTCCTGAAGCAAATGCGGCAAATCATAACCCCAGAAGAGGTAAATGACAAAGCTTTGGTAGTAAAAAAAATTATGGAAGGAAAAGAAATTATGTTCACAAGAAAGAATCCCACCAGAAGTGGGATAAAGAAAGAAATAATGGGCAAAGTATATCAATTGAAGATAAATGCTTCCGTTGTGGTGGAAAGGGCCATTGGTCACGTACCTGTCGTACCCCAAGACACCTAATTGATCTTTATCAAGCATCCTTGAAAAAGGATGACAAAGGAAAGGAAACAAATTTTGTTTCAAATGATGAAAATTCCACCACTCATTATGATGTATATAATTTCTTTAAGGATTTTGAAGAAAATATTGGCTATTTGATCAATGATGGAATAGTTTGATATATGTATGTGTTTGTTAAGTATTCATGTGAATAATTTTACTATGCATGTACTTCTACTCATTTTATTATTATTATCATTTGTCTTTGAAGAAAAATGGCAAGGACATATTCTGAAGATATTTGCCTTGTGGATAGTGCAAGTTCGCACACTATTCTTAAAAGTGATATATATTTTACCCATCTTGTGCCAAAAGAAGAATATATTAATACTATTATTGGCTCAGAAAATGTGATAGAAGGCTCCAGAAGAGCTATAATTTTGTTTTCCGGAGGAACAAAATTTATAATAAAAAATGCACTATTATCTATCAAGTCTCTGAGAAACTTGTTGAGCTTTAAAGATATTCGCCGAAATAGATATCATATTAAGACTATGAATAAGGGAAATTATGAGTACTTATGTATCACAACTCATGATTCAAATAAAAAGGTTACATTAAAAAAGTTTTTCTCACTTTCATCTGGGTTATATTATACTAAGATTAGTACAATTGAATCACATGTCATTGTAAACCAGAAGTTTACTAGCCCAAATGAATTCATAACTTGGCACGACCGATTGAGTCATCCGAGAACAACCATGATGAGGAGAATTATTGAAAACTCCCATGGACATTCACTAAAGAACAAGAAGATTCTTAAAACTAGTGAATTTTGTTGTGCTGCATATTCTCAGGGAAAGTTAATTTTAAGGCTATCACCAGTAAAGGTTGGATTTGAGTCCCTTGAATTCCTAGAAAGGATTCAAGGTGATATATGTGGACATATTCATCCACCATGTGGATCTTTTAGATATTTTATGGTCCTGATAGATGCA
Organism: Arachis hypogaea; assembly: GCF_003086295.3. NCBI lineage: Eukaryota > Viridiplantae > Streptophyta > Magnoliopsida > Fabales > Fabaceae > Arachis > Arachis hypogaea. Next base: position 118,721,491 of record NC_092041.1, on the reverse strand, counting down.
TCTTCGAGATGGTCACATGTGTGCTTATTATCTTCTCGCAACCTGGCGTTTGTGAGATTATTGGCTCAAATTATTCGATTAAAAGCACAATTTTCAGAAAATCTAATCAAAGCAATTTGTCTTGATAATGCTGGTGAATTTACTTCCCAAGCATTTGACGCTTATTGTATGGCTAATGGAATAAGTGTTGAGCATCCAGTAGCTTATGTTTACACACAAAATGGGTTAGTAGAATCACTTATTAAACGCCTCCAATTGATTGCTAGACCCTTACTTATGAGAACAAATCTCCCAACCTCGGTTTGGGGGCATGCTATTTTACATGCCGCAGCACTTATTCGTTTGAGGCCAACAAGTTACCATCCGTTCTCTCCTATGCAATTAGCTTTTGGCCAGCAGCCAAATATTTCCCATTTTAGAATATTTGGGTGTGCGATATATGTTCCCATTGCACCACCTAATCGCAGCAAAATGGGACCCCAAAGAAAATTGGAAATATATGTTGGATATGATTCTCCCTCTATAGTGAGGTATCTTGAGATACAAACTGGAGATGTATTTAAAGCCCGGTTTGCGTATTGTCATTTTGATGAATCAAAATTTACAACATTAAGGGGAGAGAATAAGCTTCCTGAAAAGGAACTTAATTAGAATGCATCACCGTTGATGCATTTAGATCCTCGATCAGGGCAATGTGAACTAGAAGTTCAAAAGATTATACATTTGCAAAGAATAGCAAATGAATTGTCTGATACATTTTACGATACAAAGAGGATAACCAAATCTTATATACCAGCAAAAAATGTCCTAATTCGAATTGATGTCCCAGTAGGACAAGTAGCCACTGAAGCAAATTCATGGCAGAAGCGTGGCAGGGCGAAAAATGCCCCAATTCGAATTGATGTCCCAGTAAGACAAATAGCCACTGAAGCAAATACACGCCAGAAGTATGGCAGGCCTGTCGGTTCCAAAGATAAAAATCTTCGAAAAAGAAAATAGGTAAATATGATTCCTGTTGAAAAAGACATAGTAAAGACACCTGCAGTTGTCCAAAATTCTGATATAGTTTTAACGCCAAAAGACGTTCAGGTACCTGAAAATTGTGCAAATGACGAGATTTCGATAAATTATGTCTTTACAGGAGAGAAATGGGATCGAAATAAGACAATTGTCAATGAAATATTTGCATATAATGTGGCATTGAATATCATGCATGAAAGTAAGGATCTTGAGCCAAGATCAGTCGAAGAATGTCGACAAAGGAATGATTGGCCAAAATGGGAAGAAGCCATGAAGGTTGAATTAGAGTCACTTGCAAAACGTAAAGTCTTTGGACCTGTAGTCCGTATACCTGCAGATGTAAAACCTGTTGGATACCGATGGGTATTTGTGAGAAAACGAAATGAGAAAAATGAAGTTGTGCGCTACAAAGCCCAACTTGTGGCACAAGATTTTTCACAAAGGCTCGGTATAGATTATGAAGAAATGTATTACCCTGTAGTGGATGTGATAACATTGCGTTATTTGGTCAGTTTATCTACATATCATAAACTGCATATGCATTTAATGGATGTGGTAACAACCTATTTATACGGCTCATTAGATCGGGATATCTATATGAAAGTCCCTGAAGGACTAAAGATATCTAAACCATCTAATGAATATTCACAGGGATTATACTCAGTTAAATTGCAAAGATCTTTATATGGTCTGAAGCAATCTGGACGAATGTGGTATAATCGTCTTAATGAGTATCTGACCAAAAATGGATTCAAAAATGATGATATCTGTCCATGCATTTTCATAAAGAAATCTACATCTGGTTTCATTATAATTGCTGTGTACGTTGATGATTTAAATATCATTGGAACTCCTGAAGAGATTCCAACAATTATAAAACCTCTAAAAGAAGAGTTTGAGATGAAAGATTTTGGAAAGACTAAATTTTGTCTCAGCCTGCAGATCGAGCATACAAAAAATTAGATCTTTATTCTTCAAACAACATACAGAGATAAAATCTTGAAAAGATTTTATTGGATAAGTCACATTCCTTGAGTACCCCAATGATCGTAAGATCTTTGGATGTGGAGAAGGATCAATTCTGTCCTAAAGAAGAGAATGAAGATATCCTTGGTCCTGAAGTACCATATCTTAGTGCCATTGGAGCGCTGATGAGCGGATAATTTGTACGCTTTTTGGCATTGTTTTTAGTATGTTTTTAGTATGATCTAGTTAGTTTTTAGTATATTTTTATTAGTTTTTAGTTAAAATTCACTTTTCTGGACTTTACTATGAGTTTGTGTGTTTTTCTGTGATTTCAGGTATTTTCTGGCTGAAATTGAGGGACCTGAGCAAAAATCTGATTCAGAGACTAAAAAGAACTGCAGATGCTGTTGGATTCTGACCTCCCTGCACTCGAAGTGGATTTTCTGGAGCTAAAGAAGTTCAATTGGCGCGCTCTCAACGGCGTTGGAAAGTAGACATCCTGGGCTTTCCAGCAATATATGATAGTCCATACTTTTCCCAAGATTTGATGGCCCAAACTGGCATTCAAAGTCACCCTCAGAATTCCCAGCGTTAAACGCCGGAACTGGCACAAGAATGGGAGTTAAACGCCCAAACTGACACCAAAGCTGGCGTTTAACTCCAAGAGGAGTCTCTACACGAAAATGCTTCAATGCTCAGCCCAAGCACACACCAAGTGGGCCCGGAAGTGGATTTTTATGACATTTACTCATCTCTGTAAACCCTAGGCTACTAGTTCTCTATAAGTAGGACCTTTTACTATTGTATTTGGAGCTTTTGATCATGTTTTTATGATTGAACCCTCTTTGGGAGGCTGGCCATTCGGCCATGCCTAGACCTTGTTCTTATGTATTTTCAACGGTGGAGTTTCTACACACCATAGATTAAGGTGTGGAGCTCTGCTGTACCTCGAGTATTAATGCAATTACTATTGTTCTTCTATTCAATTCCGCTTGTTCTTGTTCTAAGATATCACTTGTTCTTCAACTTGATGAATGTGATGATCCGTGACACTCATCATCATTCTCACCTATGAACGTGTGACTGACAACCACCTCCGTTCTACCTTTGATTGGGTAAATATCTCTTGGATTCCTGATACACGATGCATGGTTGATCGCCTGACAACCGAGCGCTCGCCTGACAACCGAGCCAGCCATTCCGTGAGATCAGAGTCTTCGTGGTATAGGCTAGAACTGATGGCGGCATTCAAGAGAATCCGGAAGGTCTAACCTTGTCTGTGGTATTCTGAGTAGGATTCAATGATTGAATGACTGTGACGTGCTTCAAACTCCTGAGGGCGGGGCGTTAGTGACAGACGCAAAAGAATCACTGGATTCTATTCCGGCCTAATTGAGAACCGACAGATGGATAGCCGTGCCGTGACAGGGTGCGTTGAACATTTCCACTGAGAGGATGGGAGGTAGCCACTGACAACGGTGAAACCCTTGCATAAGCTTGCCATGGAAAGGAGTAAGAAGGATTGGATGAAGACAGTAGGAAAGCAAAGAGACGGAAGGGACCAAGCATCTCCATACGCTTATCTGAAATTCCCACCAATGAATTACATAAGTATCTCTATCTTTATCTTTATGTTTTATTCGTATATCACCCATATCCATTTGAGTTTGCCTGACTAAGATTTACAAGGTGACCATAGCTTGCTTCATACCAACAATCTCTGTGGGATCGACCCTTACTCGCGTAAGGTTTATTACTTGGACGACCCAGTACACTTGCTGGTTAGTTGTGCGAAGTTGTAGTGATCACAATTTCGTCCACCAAGTTTTTGGCGCCGTTGCCGGGGATTGTTCGAGTATGGACAACTGACGGTTCATCTTGTTGCTTAGATTAGGTATTTTTTTTCTTCAGAGTTCTTAAGAATGAATTCTAGTGTTTCATGATGATCTGTTGAAGTCTGGCTGGCTGTGAAGCCATGTCTAATTCTATTGGACCGAGGTTTCAACTTATCATCACAAGAGCTTGTTGATTTCTATCAATCTTGCTGTTGGAGCAGTGATCTGCTAAGGCTTGGCTGGCCTTTGGCCATGTCTAGTGTTTTGGACCGAAGCTTTCTTTGAAAGCTTGGCTGGCTGTGAAGCCATGTCTAATTCCTGGACCGGAGTCTTAGACTAACACTGCATGATTCCTGGAATTCTCATTAAAAATTTTGATATCTTTTTCCACTTAATTTTCGAAAAATCCAAAAAAATTTACAAAATCATAAAATCTAAAAATATTTCTTGTTTGAGTCTAGTGTCTCATTTTAAGTTTGGTGTCAATTGCATGCATTCATTCATGTGTCTTAAGGATCTTCAAGTAATTCTTGATGATTTCTTACTCTGATCTTTGAATTCTTTTGACTTGAGTGTTTATGTGTCTCATATGCATTCTAATTAGTGTCAGTAGTATACAAACTGCTAAGTTTGGTGTCTTGCATGCATTGTTATTTGATTTCAGTTGCATTTTGATTATTCTTAATTATTAAAATCCCAAAAATATTTTCAATTTGTGTCTTTTCAAGTCAATAATACAGAGAATTGAAGATTCAGAACATACAGCAGAGGAATTATACAGAAAAAGCTGGGCGTTCAAAACGCCCAGTGAAGAAGGACAGACTGGCGTTTAAACGCCAGCCAGGGTGCCTGGTTGGGCGTTTAACGCCCAAAAGGGTAGAGTTTTGGGCATTAAACGCCAGAATGTGCACCATTCTGGGCGTTTAACGCCAGGATGGCACAAGAGGGAAGATTTTGTTTTCAATGCAAATTTTTTCCAAGTTTTCAAACTTTTTCAAAATCAAATCTTTTTCAAATCATATCTTTTCAATCATATGTTTTTAAAATCAATTTCTTTCCATTTTCAAAGATACTTGCTATCAATTAATGATTTGATTCAACATTTCAAGTATGTTGCCTTTTCTGTTGAGAAAGGTTTAATGTTTGAATCATATCTTTTCTTGATAGCCAAGTCATTAATTTTCAAAATCAAATCTTTTTAAAATGTTTTTCAAATCATATCTTCTCAATTACATCTTTTTAAAATCAATCATATCTTCTTAACCACATCTTTTTCAAAATAGTTTTCAATCGAATCTTTTTTATTTCTAATTTCAAAATCTTTTTCAAAAATCACTTGATTTCTTTTCCACTTTTTGTTTTCGAAAATTATCAATCAAAGTTTTTCAAAATGTTTTCAAAATCTTTTACTTAATTTTCGAAAATTACTTCTCTTCTTCTCACATCCTTCTCTTTATGGACTAACACTATCCCTTAATGCAAAATTCGAACTCCATCTTCTTTGATAAGTTCGAATTTTCTACTTCTGCCTTCTATTTTTCTTTTCCTCTGACACCTCAAGGAATCTCTATACTGTGACATAGAGGATTCCACATTTTCTTGTTCTCTTCTCTTTCTTATGAGCAGGAGCAAGGACAAAAGCATTCTTGTTGAGGCTGATCCTGAACCTGAAAGGACCTTGAAGCGAAAACTAAGAGAAGCTAAGGCACAATTCTCTGTAGAGGACCTAACAGAAATCTTCAAAGAAGAAGAACACATGGCAGCCGAAAACAACAACAATGCCAACAATGCAAGGAAGGTGCTGGGCGACTTTACTGCACCTACTCCCGACTTCTATGGGAGAAGCATCTCTATCCCTGCCATTGGAGCAAACAACTTTGAGCTTAAGCCTCAATTAGTTTCTCTAATGCAACAAGAATTGCAAGTTCCATGGACTTCCATTGGAAGATCCTCATCAGTTTTTAGCTGAGTTCTTGCAAATCTGTGACACTGTCAAGACTAATGGGGTTGACCCTGAGGTCTACAGACTTATGCTATTCCCTTTTGCTGTAAGAGACAGAGCTAGAATATGGTTGGACTCACAACCTAAAGAAAGCCTGAACTCTTGGGAAAAGCAAGTCGATGCCTTCTTGGCAAAGTTCTTTCCACCTCAAAAATTGAGTAAGCTTAGAGTGGAAGTCCAAACCTTCAGACAGAAGGAAGGAGAGTCCCTCTATGAAGCTTGGGAAAGATACAAACAATTAATCAGAAAGTGTCCCACTGATATGCTTTCTGAATGGAGCATCATAGGTATTTTCTATGATGGTCTCTCTGAACTATCCAAGATGTCTTTGGATAGCTCTGCTGGAGGATCTCTTCATCTGAAGAAGACGCCTACAGAAGCTCAAGAACTTATTGAAATGGTTGCAAATAACCAATTCATGTACACTTCTGAAAGGAATCCTGTGAACAATGGGACCAATCAGAAGAAAGGAGTTCTTGAGATTGACACTCTGAATGCCATATTGGCTCAGAATAAAATATTGACTCAACAAGTCAATATGATTTCTCAAAGTCTGTCTGGAATGCAAAATGCACCAAGCAGTACTAAGGAAGCTTCATCTAAGGAAGAAGCTTATGATCCTGAGAACCCTTCAATGGAAGAGGTGAATTACATGGGAGAACCCTATGGAAACACCTATAATCCTTCATGGAGAAATCATCCAAATCTCTCATGGAAGGATCAACAGAGACCTCAACAAGGTTTCAACAACAATAATGGTGGAAGAAACAGGTTTAGCAATAGCAAGCCTTTTCCATCATCTTCTCAGCAACAGACAGAGAGTTCTAAGCAGAACACCTCTGACTTAGCAACCATGGTCTCTGATCTCATCAAAACCACTCAAGGTTTCATGATTAAAACAAGGTCCTCCATTAGAAATTTGGAGGCACAAGTAGGTCAGCTGAGCAAAAAAATTACTAAACTCCCTCCTAGTACTCTTCCAAGCAATACAGAAGAAAATCCAAAAGGAGAGTTGACAAATGGATTTTTGCCGGTATAGAAATTATAAAGTAATCAATCGTAGTATAGTCTAAACCGACGCAAAATCCATCATCAAACAATTCTACAATCTATAACCGAGAGTATTAGTCCCGAGTCGTTCTTCCCTAGGAATGCTACAAGAATGCATGTTATTGGTTAAGTGGTCCTTTGTGGCTTGAAGAGTGTGGCATAGAAGTGCTAATAAAAGAGAACAACAATCAATCAATAGTAAAAACCTTGGCCAAGGTTGAACATTGGAAGTTCCATCACTATAATTTCCTTCAATTGTGATAACAAAGGAGTGTTGCTTCACTTAGTCAACCCCTAATTATAGAGGAAAGTCAAGTGAAAGTAACTAACTTGAGTCACAAGTCCTAGTCTTACCCTAGGGAAGTCTAGCTTTAGTGCACTCCAAGTCAATTAGCAATCCTCAATTCTTAATCAACAATTGACATCCATTATTCAAGTGTCTCCAATGACTCAACCACTAGGCCAAGTGAGGGGATACTACTCCATATCTAAAGTTGGCATTTTCTCAAACACTTGGAGAGCGAGAATGAAAGACATAGTAAAATTGAGAGGAAACTTAGAATCAAAGTAATTCAATACAAGAGATTAACAACAATCAACAATGAACAACAATGAAAATAAAATCTTCAATGAATCAATAGAATCCAATCTAAGACTTATGAGAATTGAACAATTACAACACTAATGGAGATTAGAGAAGAGGATCTACAACATGAACAAAGTAAATTGAGAGTTGTAATAGATCTCACCAAGAAATGGTTGAGAATTGAGAAAAATGAAGATGAATCCTAGAGAGAAGTTGGAGTTTCTCTCTCTACAAATGTAACTAACTAAAAATATCTACCTAAGGATCTAAAATTAGTCTATGGATGTGAATGTATGTCAATCCCCTTCAATCCTTGGCTCTTATATGCATTTTGGCGCCAAAGTTGGTTACTAAAGCCTTCCAAAATCGCCAGGCACGTGTTGCATTAATGGAGTCATGTGCGATCACCGACGCGTGCGCGCACGGCACGCGTGCGCGTCCCTGGCCGATTTCGCAATGTGCGCGCGAGCGCCCTGTGCGCGTACGCGTGCTTGGCCGAGATCAACTCTTTGGCTTTTTGTGCTTCTCTCCACTTGCATGCTTCCTTCCTTGCTTCCTTTGATCCATGCCTAGCCTATTTCAATCCTATAATTACTAGCAAACACATCAAGGCATCTTATGGAATCAAAGAGAAATTAGAATTCATTAAAATAAGGATTGAAAAGCATGTTTTTACACTTAGGCACAAATATGGGAGAGATAACAAAACCATGCTAATTCATAGGCTAAATGTGACAAAAGGTTATCAAAAATACTCTAAATTCAATACAAAACAAACCGTCAAATTGGGGTTTGTCAAGAGTGCAAAGCCATCAACATGGCCGAATTTGGAGAGGAGGAAGAGGCAGTGAACGCCACTCAGTGGACGTCCACTGGCCTCCAATGAGTTCCCCAATGAGGAACCATGGGAATCTGAGGCTCAAAATGGGACCATAGAGATTCCATTGGACTTACTTCTGCCATTCATGAGCTCTGATGAGTATTCTTCCTCTGAAGAGGATGAGTATGTCACTGAAGAGCAAGTTGCTAAATACCTTGGAGCAATCATGAAGCTAAATGACAAGTTATTTGGAAATGAGACTTGGGAGGATGAACCCCCTTTGCTCACCAAGGAACTGGATGACTTGTCTAGGCAGAAACTGCCTCAAAAGAGACAGGATCCTGGGAAGTTTTCAATACCTTGTACCATAGGCACCATGACCTTCAAGAAGGCCTTGTGTGACTTAGGGTCAAGTGTAAACCTCATGCCTCTCTCTGTAATGGAGAAGTTAGGGATCTTTGAGGTGCAAGCTGCAAAAATCTCACTAGAGATGGCAGACAATTCAAGAAAATAAGCCTATGGACTTGTAGAGGATGTTCTGGTAAAAGTTGAAGACCATTACATCCCTGCTGATTTCATAGTCCTAGAGACTGGGAAGTGCATGGATGAGTCCATCATCCTTGGCAGACCCTTCCTAGCCACAGCAAAGGCTGTGATTGATGTTGATAGAGGAGAATTGATCATTCAAGTGAATGAAGAATCTTTTGTGTTTAAGGCTCAAGGATATCCCTCTGTCATCATGGAGAGGAAGCATGAAGAGCTTCTCTCAAAACAGAGCCACACAGAGCCCCCACAGTCAAACTCTAAGTTTGGTGTTGGGAGGCCACAACCAACTTCTAAGTTTGGTGTTGAACTCCCACATTCAAACTCTAAGTTTGGTGTTGGGAGGTTCCAACATTGCTCTGAGTATTTCTGAGGCTCCATGAGAGCCCACTGTCAAGCTATTGACATTAAAGAAGCGCTTGTTGGGAGGCAACCCAATGTTATATTTTATCTATTTTCCTTTGTTATTTTATGTTCTTTTGTAGGTTGATGATCATGAGAAGTCACAAAATCAATTGAAAAAGCAAAAACAGAATGAAAAACAGAAAGAAAAACAGCACACCCTAGAGGAGAGCGTGCTGGCGTTTAAACGCCAGTAAGGCTAGCTGTTGGGCGTTTAACGCCCAGTCTGGCACCATTCTGGGCGTTTAACGCCAGAAAGGGGCACCAGACTGGCGTTAAACGCCAGAAAAGGGCAAGAAGCTGGCGTTAAACGCCAGAAATGGGCACCAGCCCGGCGTTTAACGCCAGAATTGGCTAAAAACGCATTTTTGCATGCCATTTGGTGCAGGGATGACTTTTCCTTGACACCTCAGGATCTGTGGACCCCACAGGATCCCCACCTACCCTACCATTCTCTCTCTCTTCTTCACCCATTCACCAATCACCTCAACACCTCTTCCCCAAAAACCCTTCACCTATCAAATCCCATCTTTCTCTTCACCACTCACATCCATCCTTCATAAAACCTCACCTACCTCACCATTCAAATTCAAACCACTTTCCCACCCAAACCCACCCATCCATGACCGAACCATAACCCCCCCACTCCTATATAAACCCATCTTCACTCCTTCATTTTCACACAACCTAAACACCACTTCTTCCCCTTTTGGCCGAACACAAAGCCATCTCCATCTCCCTCATTTCTTCTTCTTCTACTCTCTTCTTTCTTCTTTTGCTCGAGGACGAGCAAACCTTTTAAGTTTGGTGTGGTAAAAGCATTGCTTTTTGTTTTTTTCATAACCATTTATGGCATCCAAGGCCGGAGAAACCTCTAGAAAGAGGAAAGGGAAGGCAAAAGCTTCCACCTCCGAGTCATGGGAGATGGAAAGATTCATCTCAAGGGTGCATCAAGACCACTTCTATGAAGTTGTAGCCTTGAAGAAGGTGATCCCCGAGGTCCCTTTTTCACTCAAAAAGAGTGAATATCCGGAAATCCGACATGAGATTCGAAGAAGAGTTGGGAAGTTCTTACCAACCCCATTCAACAAGTCGGAATCTTAATGGTTCAAGAGTTCTATGCCAATGCATGGATCACCAAGAACCATGATCAAAGTGTGAACCCGGACCCAAAGAATTGGCTTACTATGGTTCGGGGGAAATACTTGGATTTTAGTCCGGAAAATGTAAGGTTGGCATTCAACTTGCCCATGATGCAAGGAGATGAACATCCTTACACTAGAAGGGTCAACTTTGATCAAAGGTTGGACCAAGTCCTCACAGTCATTTGTGAAGAGGGCGCCCAATGGAAGAGAGATTCAAGAGGGAAGCCGGTTCAATTGAGAAGGCATGACCTCAAACCCGTGGCTAAAGGATGGTTAGAGTTTATCCAACGCTCAATCATTCCCACTAGCAACCGGTCCGAAGTTACCATAGACCGGGCTATCATGATTCATAGCATCATGATTGGAGAAGAAATAGAAGTTCATGAGGTGATATCCCAAGAACTTTATAAGGTGGCAGACAAGTCCTCTACCTTGGCAAGGTTAGCCTTTCCTCATCTCATTTGTCACCTTTGTTATTCAGTTGGAGTTGACATAGAGGGAGACATCCCCATTGATGAGGACAAGCCCATCACTAAGAAGAGGATGGAGCAAACAAGAGACCCCTCTCATCATCAAATCCCTGAGATGCCTCAAGGGATGCACTTTCCTCCACAAAACTATTGGGAGCAACTAAACACCTCCCTAGGAGAATTGAGTTCCAACATGGGACAACTAAGGGTGGAGCACCAAGAACACTCTGTCCTCCTCCATGAAATTAGAGAAGATCAAAGAATCATGAGAGAGGAGCAACAAAGACAAGGAAGAGACATTGAGGAGCTCAAGCACTCCATAGGATCTTCAAGAGGAAGAACAAGCCGCC